>NC_056726.1:1814498868-1814798868 GCF_019279795.1 Protopterus annectens | reverse complement strand
GCTGGTTAAGCCAAAAGGTACATATGAAGAGTGCTGTAAGAAAGGAATGTCCAATGAGCTGTTTACTCTTTGCATTAGTTATGAATGTGATGGTATGTGGAATAAATTATAAAATGAAGGCGGTGGAGTATATATTACCTACAGGGTTAAGAATTTTAGTTCTGTTAACATATGCAGATGACATTATAATGATTGAAAGAAACAACATTTGGATAAAATAAGTAATACTTTGCACAAACGAGTGTCTAGAGGTGATCAGGATGGCTTTAAATAAAGAGAAAAGTAAAGATTTTGAAAAAGGTAGAACAGTATGATATAACAATGTAATGATAAAATATTACTATGTAAAACAATGGGGAAAATTCAACAGATGAAAAAAATTAAAGCTATGAAAATAAGAAGCAAATAGTGTAATCAGAAAGTAGAATGCCAAGATTTTTTTGTGGAGACTGATATTAGATACATTTCCAGTAAAAGAAAATACTCCATATAAAAATAAAAGTGATAGAATATGTTTACCTTGTCAAGAAGAAGAAATTACAGAACATGTATCTTTGAAATGTAAAAGAGTAAAAAAGTTTTGTGGAAAACTATGTAAAGAAGGGTTTTCAAAGATATAAAATAAGTCGATAAAATAATGATGGATGTAATTAAATATGGATATTATAAGAATAGAAGTAAAGAATATGTTAAAAGACCAGATAAAATGGTTATGTTATGTTATATGGGTTATATGGAATGAAAGAATAAAAGAAGGCAACAGTATTAAGTAAAACCAAAGGAGAGGGATCTAATAGGGATGAAAATTTAATATGATTGTAAAGGAAAATATGTATATGGGTAAATGTTTTTCTCTCTCTCTCTCTATATATATATATATATATATATATATATATATATATAATATGTTGTAAATAAAAGTTCTTTTTGTATATAAATAAAGTGAGCAGAGAAAGCATTTCATAGTAGCACTTCCTGTTTTTGCTCCAAGCACATTTGCTGCTCAGAGACGCAGGGAGATAATGTTAGAGGAATGATAGTCATGTGTCAGTAATGAGGAGTTTTTTCAGTCAGAAAAGCAACTTAGATTGAAAGAGGCACAGCAGGGAAAGAGTGAGCTGGAGAGATCAGATAGTAATAAGAATGTTGAGCCTTCATCGCAGGAGCTGGTTGGTAGTATGGAGTTCAAAGAAGGCAATTGAGCCTTCAGTAAAGGAGGTTTCATGCATCAAGAAGGGCAATAAAGAGACTGGTGAAAGGGTGAAGATGGTCAATCCTTTACAAGGCTCAGAGGGCATTTTCCAACAGCAGTTGTTGGAGGGTATAAGTGAGAGCAAAAATGGATGTATTATTTCAACCTTCCAGTTGGGAGGGTTGTTAGATGTTGTATTGCAGAATATTATGGCACAGAGTTAACTGGAGACAGCAGTGTTATGGGAAGAGATAATGGACAGAATGCAGGATGAAGAAGCAGAAGAAGTGGTGAAGGAGAAGAAAGGGTCATATGCAGATACAGTAAAAGTGGGAGAAAGAAGAGAAGAAAAGAAGATACATGCAAGAAAAAAGAAGCATATTGTAAGAATAAATAGCAAAGAAGAAGAAAATGGACAAGAGGTATGATATCTGTGGGAATTCTATCACCGATGGTACATCTCTGCAACAGGTAAAAGCATTTATTCATATTAATAAAGCCACATTCTGTGACATCATATTTGAATATAGGCAATGTTTGGAGAATATTTGGGGTCAGTATAAATGAAATTATATGTATTGCAAGTATTTAATAGAGAAACAAAAAAGAAAATATGTGTGCAATTTCAAACTGAAGTGGAAAAAGAGACACTAAAGAATAGTTAAAGACTGTGCATGGACAAAGTGCTGGACATTACTAAAATTTATGACAACAGAGGTTTATAGACTGAGGGTTGGGAATATAGTGTTGTATTAAAAATGGAAAATGAAAAAAATGTGAACATTCCAAGTATGGTAAATGTAGATGGAAACAAATGTACAATGAAATACTGAGATCAACAAAAAACTTTTTTTGTTGGTGGAAAAAATAATCATTCAATTAAAAATAGTGATAAAAGGAAATGTTATAATTGTGGAAAAGTGGGTCATGCCATGAAAAGATGTGAACTGAAATGTTTTAAATGTGCAAAATCAGGTTATTTATGGAAGGATTGTAAGGAAAGTATTAAAGGATAGAGAGAGGAAGTAATTAGAGAACAAAACAGTGAACTTGAGATAGAACAAGAAAAAGAGAGAGATAAACAGAGAATGATATAATATGTTGAAATAGAAGAAGGAGAAATAGTGAAAGAAAAGGGGAAATGAAAAAATGTCAGAAGTAAGTGAAGGAGAATTGTTGAATTTGAGTATATAAATAAAGGGAAAATCCATTAGGAAAAGGGTAAAAGACAGAAAACAAAAATTCATTGGTTTAGGTATGAAAGAAAACAAGAAAGAGAAAGTGGAAGATTAATAAGTAGGAAAATAAAAATCTGGAGGCCAGAAAATAAATACATGTGAAACTGTGGATTCTAGCAAAAAATGTAAATAGTATTAAAAAATGGAAAAATAGAAATATGGGTATTAGAGTAGTGTCCAGCACTTGATATGGATGTGTTTATATTAGAGGATACAAGAATATTAATAGAAGAAAATAGATTACAAGCAAAAATGTTATGAGGAGGTATGATTATTTGGAATATAGGGGAAGAAACGTATTCAGATATAGGAATATTAATATAAGAAATCAATGAAAATTTTGGACACCACTTTAGTAATAATGGAAAGAGTAATAATAATAGATATGAGATGGAAACATCATGCATGTAGAATTATAACAGTTTACAAATATGTGATGAATAAAGAAAGAGGGGGGATGTTTAAGAAAATTTTAGATTATGTTAATGTGGATATGAATGTAATATTAATTGGCAATTTTAATTGTGATTTAAGAAAAAGAAAAAAGGGCTGGATATGTTAAAATAATGTTAGAAGTGATTAAAAGTGGAAAGTTGTATATTTGGGACAATCAACAGTGGAAATACATAAGAAGTAATTTAAGAGCAGACATAGATTATTTTATTATTCTGAAAGTTTGAGGATAATACAAGAAGGAAAAAATATACAGGTTTTTCAGATCATTTGGGCTATTTGGCTTGAGATACAGGGAGACAAACTAAAAATGGGCAAAGGGATTAAGAGATTGAATGAAAAAAGTTAGATAAAGAAGGTGCAGAAATGATCAAACATTTGTGGAACGACCATATAGGAATGAAAGAATGTTATAAAACGTGGATGTTATGGCAGACATGCTTTAAAGAGAAATATAAAAATATTACTTGAAATGGCAGTATACAAAAAGAAAAGAGGGAAAGACAAGATATAAAGAAGCAAATAACAAGGTATTTGTAGTTATAGTAGGAAACAAGAAATAATTTTATAATAGAAATATATGAGATGAATCCTGAAAAGATTAAAAAGGCATTTGTTTCAAAGGTATTTTCGATAAGGGAAAAAGGAAGAAGTTGTGCATTAGTTTAATATAGCAAAAGAAAATAATAGGGTGATAATTGAAATAAAAACATGACAAAGGAGAAATTATCAAAAGTCAACAAGAAATACAAATTTTAACAGAAAGGGAAAAGGAAGTCAAGAATTACTTATGATAATAAGAGAAATAGTGGAAACATAATAAATAGAAAAAGAGAAGTCAAAGTCATGGCAGGTGATTTAAATAAGCCATTTTATAAGACACAACATGAAATTTTATGGGATAAAATGAAAGAATACAAGTGAGAGGATACAACAGATATTTATTATGTATGAAAAGAACGTAGTAAAAGTTTTAGTGAATGAGTGATTAAGTCAAGAAATAGACAAAAAAATGGGCATAAGACAGGGATGTCCAGCAAGTAGTATTATATTTAAATTAGTCATGAACACAATTGTTAGTACAATAAATACAGCATTAAAGGCAGCAGAATATAAGACTACGGAGGGAATTAGAGTACTAATTTTAGTTTCATATGCAGATGATATAGTATTAGTGAGAATGAACAAACTATGGATGAAGGAAGCCATTAAGTTAATGAATGAATATCTGAGAGCTATAGGTATGAGCCTAAACAGTGTTAAGAATAAAGGATTAGGAGAAGAAGGTAAGATAGAGAATATTTAATCTAACATGAAGGCGATAAAGATATTAAGTATGATATTTAAGAATAAAATAGTAAAAAAACTGCAACGGAAAGAGATAATAAAGAAAGTAAAAACATTTTTATTTTGGAGAACTTATAAGCTGTCATATAAAAAGAAAGTATATCCAGTAAATTTCATGTTACTGGGAAAATTGAATATATTGCAAATGTTTTTATGTTTCCTTCAAAATCTGAAAAAGAAATAATGTCATTAGTGTTTTTGTTTATATGGGGTTCCAGGTTGAACCCAGTAAAAAGAGGCATATTATATGTCAAAGAAGAAAGAGGGTTGGATTTAATAAATCTGGTGATATATGCAGCAACATTAAATCTGTAAAGTGTTGAGATGGATAAAAGAGGATAATGGACTGTTAATAAGTGTAATAATGAAAGGAAAATATAAAACAAAATGGTGTATGATGAGTACATTTATAGGAGAGGAAGAAAGTATGAATGGTGAAATGAAAGAGTATCAAGAAAAAATAATATTGTGGAAAATGAAGATAAGGAAATTGTGTTTTTTATATTGTAAAAGGGTGAAGAAATTATGGAAAAGTTATGTGAAGAAAGTTGAAAATATAAACATGGACAAGTTGTGATACAGGTATTATAAAGGTAAAAGAAAGGAATATGTAAAAAAAATTGATAGAAGGCTATTTTATATTATATAGGCAATATGGAATGAAAGACTGAATGAAATAAAGTTTAATAAAAATGAGTATTGGCAGAAATAATGCAAAAGATAATATTTTGATTATGGGTAAAGGGATGGGGTCATAAAATAAGTGCATATGAAGAGAACTGAATGTATATAAAGTCCTTTAGATAATGGAAAATGATTGTAAAAAATGTAAATAAGTGTGAATAGTGTATGATATGTAAAAATGTAGATATTCTAGATAATGTATTTAATAAAGGGCCCTACTTGTTTCATAGGTGCCATGGGATCTTTTACATTCATCTGAGCTACAACCAACTCAAGCAGATGGGACCTCAATTTAACATCTAATTTGAAGGACACCAAACTCAAGAGTGTAGCACTTCTTATGCTGCACTGCAGTATCAGCAATCAATCTACCTGCTGTGGGAATAGAACCCACAGCCTCCCACACCAAGGTGAGTGTGCACCACTGACACTGCTCACTAAAGCTGGGTGAGAGGATTAAGAGTTGTGTAGACATATGAGGCCTAGTTGTTATAATCTATTCTAAGTGTGTGTTATTGCTGAACTGAAGGTGGAGACTGTTATGCTTAATCACTGATTAGGACAGGCCCTGGCTCTTGGAGGTGTTAACATGTTAACAGGGGCCGAATGCATTACTGTTGTCTAGTCAGTCCTGGAATGACAACATTGTATTTATTACATTTGTGGGTGACAGTGTTCATCCAAATCGTAATGTCTTCAGTATATGTGGATGAAGGCTGGAAAGTGATAAAGATTCTTATTTTAGCACTACTGACATTATTGAATCCATGAATATTTATTTCAGCTGTTTTTGTTTTATTTGTAGGTCAGCAACAATTACTGTATATTGAAAAAAACTTGAAAATAAGTAGGAGCGCACCTGCAATTAAGCATGTACTAGAATAGTTGCAGAGCAGTACATGAAACCTGCCATGGTAGTTTGATGGCTAATCATGTGAGTGTGAATCAAGTCTCAGTAATAGCTAAAACATGAATCTTGTTAAGTGCCCACCCATGCTTTGATTAATGCAGTATTATTTGAAATGCTGTAGATCTTTACCAGTTTGAATATAATGCTCTTTCTTAGACATCTGTTCCTAACATAGTAGCCATTGTGATATGTTTGACTGTGTTGCTTACTGAAACTATGGGGGAGATATAAGAGAATAGATCCCAGTCATTTCACAGAAGAAAACATTGCAAAAATCTCTAAAAAAGCTAAAAGTAGATTAAGCAATGGTTTCTTAAGACTAACCGTTGATAAAGCAATGACAACTTACTGTATTACCCAAAAATGTAAGTGAAAAGAAGGGAAAACTATAAATATTCCTAAATAACCTTTTAACTAATTGTTGGAGGAAAGTAAGATCCTTGAAAGCTGTAAATTGGCAAATATGATTTCCTTCACAAGAATGCAGGCAGATCAGAGGGTGAAAGATACTGTTGTAGTAAAATTATGGAAGTACTTTTGAAGAAAGGTCAAAAGTGGGCCAGATTCAGAAACCTTTACTGCATTATAAGTGAATTTGCATGATGAGTGGCAGCAAGCAGGGGGTGTTCAATTCAGAAATCCAAGTTGCACAATCCGACTAGCCCACATAACAGTCAGTCATGGTACAAGATGACTATACTGTATGATGAAGCATTGTGTATAATAATGAAGCCATGCAAATGAGCTGTGACTGCAGCATATTTGAACTTGGCCTTTTTGTTAGGGGTTGCCAAAGCCACTGTGAATACATATCTGCAGGAGACTTTAATTGCAGCTGCTATGACCAACAGTGTGTGACATTGCCCCCAGAGGTGCAGAATCATCCAATTGACCTTGGCATTTCATGCCATCCATGACATCAACATAGTGGACTTGTATTATGTAGACAGGGACATAAAGCAGCAAACCATGGAAATTCATCAGCCTCATCTGCAACCCCATCTGAGTCATGGAATATCTATCCCAGTGCATACCAAGGTATGCATGGCTTTAGGTATATTAGCCACCAGGATCTTTCAGTGACCTACTGGAGACACAGTGGGGGTATCTCAGGTATATGCCTTGATAATATTCCATCAGTGTCTCCATGTCATGCTCCAGCTTGTGGAGGAGCATTTCATGTATCCCAGAGGAGACAGTTGCGCACTGTGCAGGATTTCTATCATATAACCCATGCCTGAGGTACTGAAGGTCATAGACTGCACCCTCATTGAAATAAAGGCCTCAACTGGTGAATGTGAAGGGAAGGGGAATAACTCTAACTGCCAGATGGTCAGTAATGCACAGACCATCATTTGAAATGTGTATGCAGGCTTCCCAGGTAGTATTTGTAACTCCCACACATGACACATGTTTGTTCTGTATCAATGATTTGCAAGGGGTGACTTCCCACTGGAGTACTTTCTTGGTGATGCTGGTTATACCCCAGAACCCTGGCTCATGACACCTGTAAGAAATCTACACAATCAAACAGATTAAGGCTACAACTATGTACTATCACAAACTAGGAACATTACTGGGTGTGTGTTTGTGCTGCTGAAGAAACTCTTTCTCTGTCTGGATACATGCAGTGGTACCCTGTAGTTTGACCCTGCCACTTGTGCTAAAATACTGACTGTGTGTGCAGTGTTACATAATATTATACGTACTAAGGAACTTTATACACCTGGGTGGGCTCTTGCAGGACCTGGAGTAACCAGCATAACAGACAGTGCAGGCTGAGACAGATGAGGAATCAGAGGAGGAGCCAGCAGCAGGGGATAACCATGATAGATGCAGGTGGGCATAATATGCCATGGCACTAGCTAACAGGCAGTGGACTGCACATGGCATCACAACTTAACATACAAGAGTTGATGCTGTGCTTCCTCATGCATAGGCTGGCTATGCTGTGAATCAGACATAGGCAACCCAAGTAACAATGTACAAAGGGGCAGAGCACAGTTGCCATAATTTACATATGTAGAAAAGTACATGTATCTCACAGGGAGGTCTGTGAGTGCTGAGGTGCATAAAAGAAAGAGAAAAAGTGCTTTTATGGGAAGTGTCACAATCAATATTTGGTTGGGGGGTTAATGTTGAGAATGGCTGGGGCCATTGGAGGTGTGTGATATGCTGGTGGTTGTGGTGGTATGAGTGTGGGTCTGTAAGGACCCAGCCTTAGCACTCAGTGCAGTACTGTGACTCTGCCTACTGGACAGCTCCAAGGCATGAATAACAGTAGGTTCAGCATCCCATGCATGCCTTTACCCATGGAAACTGACCCTGTCATGAGTTGTGTTGGCTGTACCATGACCCTGGCTAGGTGTTAGTGTGTTGCATGACCTCATGTGACATCTGTTAGATGTGCCAGCATGATGATGTGCATGACAATGGAGTCATGCTTTCTGGGGAGTAGACATCTCCATATTAACACCCAAATGAAGAGAAGATCCAAATGGAGACATGATGAAATCAGCAAGAAATGGAGATTGTATCGCTGGAACTGAATTCATCCTCAAATTTTGGTGAGCACTTTCACATGGTGGACCTATTTTCATAATATCTCACCAAGATGATAGTGATATACAGTACTGACTGTGTTTTTATATATCATGGAGGACAGTAGGTGAAAAAATAAAAAAGCCAGCTGGGGGCACAGGTCCCATGATAAAAAATTGCCAAATCCTGGTGTATGTACTGGTGCCAGGACTAGAAAAAAAGGCAGTTTAGAAAATGTAGAATCCTCAAGACATAGAAACATTCCTACAACAATGTTAGGCTAAGCACAGGGATAGGATGGCCCACCTGTAGTAGAAGGAAGTAATACTCCATAAAAATCATTAAAAAATGACAGTCTATGAAAGATCCAAAAAGATGACAAAGTGGTCTACTGAGGATAAGGAATACATTTTGTATTGTTACTATTATACAAGAAGCCATACAAAAGAGCCATGAAAAACATTACATAGATGAAGAAACTTTTGGCTATCTGGAAAAAGACCCAACAGAGGAAGTGCGAAAATATAAAGGGCAAAAATAACAAAACCCAGAATATTTGAAAGATATAATGAAGAAACATAGACATTGGAAAGAAAAAAGAGATATGGTATGGTACAATATTTATGCAAAGAAAAAAATCTGAATTAATCAATAGGAAAAACAGTTCAAAATATATTTGAAAAGAAATACACACAAAGGTACCTGAATATGGAATATTTCACAATACAAAAATAAGAAAACAAAGGGGAAATGTGCAAAAGAGGATTAATGCAGTAGAAGTTAAACAAATAGAAACTGACATTATAGATAATCTGTGAAGTGAAAGATTTAGTGTGGTGAATCCAACACAGGTGCTGTGGAATCATGATGGAGTAATAAGTCTCTAGATTAAGGTGCATCTGATGGGGGTAGGAGGTATCTGAAGATTTGCCACATGATGATGCCCTTGAGCATTCCACAGGAGACTGGTACAAAAGTACAGCTGAAAATGCACAGCAAGGGGAAAGAATAGGAAACGGTGACAACTGTGAAGCAGGCTATGATGTGAGTGATGGACCAATGGTTTCTCATATGAAGGAGCAACCGATAGAGTAGGGTGCATCTGAAGAGGATATGTCACTGAAAGATGTTCTGGAACTTTATGTAGAAGCAGACATCAAAGAAGGTGCTCACAGTCTAGAAGAAAATAATTTAAGGGAAGAACTTATCGATTTAATAGAAATGGAAATGAAAGAAATAAGATAACAGAAAAGAAATAAGATCCAAAATGTTAGAAGTTTGATAAAACAGATGAATGCAGTAATTAGTACGATTAAGAGAAAAAACAAAATAAACAGAATATATTACTGTGCAGCTAAATTAATAACAGATAAGGAAGGGAACAAGTAAAATGCTGCTAAGTAAGTATCAAATACAGTAGAGGTGATTATCCAAACAGCGATTATCCGAAATGTCAATTGTCCAAACCCAGTCTTCCCGAATGGATACCAACCTGTTTATCAACAAGAAGAATGAAACTGTTCCTTAAGACAGAATCAGCAATCCATCCTAAAAAACTATAGACCAGTAACTTGCCTCCTGACAATATACAAATTATATACTGGAACTGATGTAGGCAGAGTTTTTAGTCATTTAGAAAAAATTCAGTCATGGTAATAGAACAAAAGGGTAACAAAAGAAATTCGTATGGAGCAAAGAATCATTTGTTACTAAAAAAAGCCATAATAGAGAACTGTAAAAAGGGAAAATCTAAGTATGACATGGATAAATTAAAAAAAGCCTTTGACAGCATCCCATATGTATGGGCAAAATAATGTTTACAGGTATATACGCTGCACCCTACATTGATGAAATACATTACAATGACAATGAAACTGTGGCAAAACACTTTGCAGGTGAGCCATGATAAAGGGAAAATTATTATCCCAGGGACAAAAATCCACAGGGGGATATTCCAGGGTAATTCTCTATCATTGCTGCTGTTTTGTCGTGCCCTTAAACTGTTACGCTGTTTACTTAACAAATTAGGCTCTGGTTACAATTTGTCTCCCAGAAGCCAACTTTGTTTAAAGACTTCTCATTTACTCTTTGATGATGACTTAAAACTGTACAGCTCATCAGATGAGGAGGTGACAGCACAACTACAAATGATTAAAACTTTCTCAAACGATATAAGAATGTCATTTGGCCTTGATAAATGTACAGAAGCAGCATTTAAACCAGGAAAGCAGCAGCACCAAGAAAATATTCATCAGGGATAGGAATGTGATATAAAGGAACTTGAACAGGAGAGAGTTTATCGATTTTATTTATTTATTTATTTATTGACTGGGAAAGTCTGATTGGGTCAGAAACCCATTTTCAGCGGAGGCCCAGGGAGAAAAGCTCCACATAAAGTAAGGACATTTTGACAATTTACAGTTGTTTGTACACCTTACATTCTATTACAGAAAATACTGTACAACTTTAATACCATATTACATACAGTTACAGACACAGTAAAGCTTAATATGTAAATAGAGTAACAGTTTATATTCAAGTCTGTCTAGAATACGAGGTAGAATTATATTTGTAGGAAGGTAATTAAGTTATTGTAGGTATAAGTTGTAGTTAGTTTTGCAGGATTTTAGAGAATGAAGGTTTAAGTGCAGGATTAAAGAGACAGACAGAGTTTGATGGTTAAAGATAGTAGCATAGAGGAAGATGTTGAGCAGGTAGGTATGAGAACAGTAGTATATAGTTTGAGATGTAGGGCTTATAAGACAGGAGAGCTAGGAAAATACCAGGTAGTGAGTTAGTGGAAAAGAGTGGGAGATAAGGGTAGTGAGGGGGTGGCAGAAAGCAGCGAAAACAGGTAAAATGAGCTTTATAGTCAAGACATGAGAGTAAAGTATGTTAGTCGTAGGGGAGAGGAGCAAGGACAGTTGTGAGTGTTAATAACGTGATTTTTTAGAGTGCATTTAAAGGTGATAAAGGAATCTAATATACTAATAGTTAGGGGCAGGGTATTCCATAGTTTTGCAATGGTAAAAGATATTTGGGACTAGATGAAGGATTGGCAATAAAACATTAACAAATGAAAATAAAACTCAGTAAAGAATACTTTAGAAGACTAAAACTAATATTAAAAACTGCCTTGACCTCTAGCAATAAAGTCCAAGCTATAAACCAATTTGCTCTTCCTGTTCTAACGTATAGTTGTGGAGTGATTGGCTAGCCCCAAAAATTACTGGATCAGTTAGACAGGAAAACAAGAAAAATGTTTCACACTTATCAAATGATATATAATCAATATATACCAAGACTGGTGAAAGTGGCGGAGAGAATTATCAGATCCACACTCCCATCTATCCATGACTTGCACTCTGCTCAGAGCCTCAGCAGAGCCAAGAAAGTAGTCAAAGACTGCACTCAACCTGCCCATGGTCTGTTCTTATGTTTCTCTTCAGCAAGAAATACCATAGTTTGTCTTGTAAAACTACCAGATTTAATAGAAGCTTTCTTCCATAAGCCATCTGACATCTTCTGAACTCCAGTAATAATGTACACAATATTGGTCATCAAAGCCTGGAGTTACAGTGCTGAAGTAATTCAGAGACATGCAATAACTCTATGAAAGTACAATCTTATACCTTATGTGCAATATTAACAATGCCAAGTTAGCATTCTGTGCAATATGCCAAATTAGCATTCTGTGCAATTTGAAATCTGTCTTATTCTGATCTGTGCAATGTATTATCTGTGCAATATTTTGGGTACTGACAAAGGCATGTAAGTGGAATAGTCTTGGTGAATGTCACTGTACTTGTTGCTGCATTGCATAAATGTCTTACTGCTGTTATTGTTGGATTAACATTAGTATATTTGCTATTGTTGTATTAATATTAGTATCAGTATATTTTGTATGCACATTGAGTTCGAAGTAATGCAATTTCATTCAGTTACACTGTTGTGCTGTCTGAATGACTTTGACTTTTGACTTCTACTAAATGTGGCATGTCTATTAGGTTCATAGGTAGGTACTAGGCTATTGGCCCTAGGGCCTATACAAGCCTAGCCAAAATGGTACCCTGGCTTTCGCAACCCAAGAAAATGATTTTCCTGTGCCCCTGTCAAGCAGAGCCACAGAAGTGATCCCCAGGGTGAATTTCCTATTACCCATCCAATCATCAAGATTTTTCTTGAAGAGTGCTAATGAGGAGCTCTGTTTGACATAGATAGGTAGTCTGTTCCAGAGTATGGGAAGTCTCTGGGACAGGAATCTATCCCTCCAGCATGTTCTGTTTATTGTGGTGACAAGGTTTAGGTCCCTAGAGCGTGTAGCTCAGAGGGATTGGGATTTCTTTAAGTGGAGCATGTCCAACAGCTCTGGGTTTGACATAACTTTGTATGTAAGGCAGAGATCGCCTCTGAGTAGGCGATATGCGATGGAGTAAAGATGGAGTTTTTGAGACGGTCTGCGCAGGGCATCTGATTGAGGCTAGTAATCCTCTTTGTGAGGTATTTCTGTGGCCTTTCCAGTTGTTAGTAGATGTCTTGTGAGGTACATACCAAAAGGGGCATTGTACTCTATAATGGGTCTAATGAGTAGAGGGGAACAATGACCTCTTTTTTTCTGGATGAGAAACCTTTTGTGATGAGGTGTGCCACATAGAAGGATTTCCTGAACACTGTGGCAATGTGATTATCAAAGGAGAGACTACTGTCCACCTGTGTCCCAAGGTCTCTTATCACACTTTCAGTGTTAAGTAGACTACAGCCTATGTGGTAGTTCATGGGTACAGAGTTTTTACCAAAGGGGATGACAATGCACTTTTTGGCATTGAGCTTGAGACCATGGCTTTGACACCAGGCATCTGTCTCAGTGAGGCCCTTTTCTAGGATGTCCACATTGTTAGGAGTTTCAATTATGGCTCCCAGTTTGCAGTCATCTGAGAACTTAGTTCACCAAAGACCTTCTGTGTTAGCCTGTACTTCAGAGAAGTAGATACCAAACAGGAAAGGACCCAGGACTGAACCCTGTGGTACTCCACTTGTCACTGGTCTGAAGTCTGATTTGGAGTCTGCTCCTTTCACAGTGTGGGTTCTGTCAGTAAGCCAGTTGGCAACCCATCTTGTGACACAGGGATTTATGCCTAGTTTAGTGAGTTTATCTATAATTCCAGAGTGGGGGGTGGTATTGAATGGCTCGGAGAGATCTAGATAGGCTGTGTGAACCACCTTACCCTCATCTATGGCTTCTTCAGAGAAGCCTGTCAGGTTTAGGAGACATGATCTGCCTTTTACAAACCTGAACTGTGTAGGGTCCAGTGTTTGGAGATCTTCAATGTCTTTGTTTGTGAGTTCCGTGATGATACGTTCCATGGCTTTGCAGACCAGGCTTGTCAGGCTAATAGGGCAGTAGTTCCTAGGGTCTGTCATGGCTTCCCCTTTGTGGAGTGGGATAACCATCACAGTGCACCATTCAATGGGCACAAAGCCTGAGGTGAGGCTATAATTGAACATGGTACTTGGATGGGGTGCCAGTTCATTCTGTAGTTCATGTAGAAGGCAGCCTGGGATGTTGTCAGGTCCCATGGATGATGTGTTCTTGGCTTTGGAGAGTGAGGTTTTTACCTGTGCAGCCATGATTACAGGAACTTTGCATTCTTCAAGTATAGAGATGGGCCCTTTAGGTGGTGACAGAGGGTGAAGTTAGCACTGAACCTATCTGCCAGGATGTTGGCAATATCAGTTGGCTCTGTATATTTAGTGTCATTGTGCTGTAACTCAGAGCAGATCTGAGTGTTGCCATTGAGATTTGACATAGCTATAGAATGTTTTGTGGTTGTCTTTAGAATCAGTGGTGAGTTTGTTTTCATAACTAACTTTGGAGGATTTTATGAGGGATCTCAGCTTCTTACTGAGGCTGACCAGGGATTTCCTCCAATTATGGGATTTTACTCTTTTTTGTAACAGTTTCTTTCTTCTGTTGTAGAGTTTGTTTATGGTAAAAGACCACCAGATTGGCTTCCTTTTTTTGGAGGATAGCATCTTGGTTCTGTTAGGGAAAGCATGATACATGCACTCATGTAAGTGCTTATAAAGTGCATCTGTGTAGGATTCAGCAGTCATACCTCTATTGTCCATCTGCATGAGTGTCGTGAAGTTTGCCACTTCTGTGTTAAGAAGCGTGAAGTTGGCTTTGGAGAATTTTTTTACGGTTATTTTCCTAATGGGGGGTGGGAGCGGGATGTGGATGTTTAGGGTGATTAGCTTGTGGTCCTATCTGACCAACAAGGAATTGACCTCTGGTGTGGAACACCGGTTGCCCATGTTGGTGATGGCCAGGTCTAGGATATTGCTGCCCCTGGTGGGGGTGTGGATAAGTTGATCCAAGGCATTGGACTTGATGATTTCCAGAAAACGTTGAGAAAAGAGTTTGTACATGAGTAGTTTTCCCAGTTAATGGTGGGTAGTTGAAATCACCGATTATTAGGGTGTTGGGTTGTACCCTAATATTTTCCAGTGTATCAAGAAAAGAGGAGTGGGAATCCTGGGGCATGGTGGGGGGTCTGTAGCAAGCTACAATCTGGATTGCAGTCTTGCCCAGAGTTAGTTGAAGTTGGATAATCTCAGATGCATTATGCTGAGCAACTAGCTTGGAGGTGTGGATATCCTTAATGAATATGGACACACCTCCACCTTTAGTGCTTTGGTCCAGGTTAGGTGGCCAAAAGGTGTGGTATGAATTTTAGCCTGGCAATGCAGGGGTGCTCTCTGGAGCTTTGAACCAGGTCTCTGTCACTGCACAGATGTCGATGTTCTCCATTTTAAGGAGTGCCTCAAGTGAGTGCATTTTGAGGTTTAAACTTCTAGCATTGAGTGTCACTGCGGTGGTGGTGCTGCGGTAGTGTTGTCACCTCACAGTAAGACATCGTCCTGTTCGATTCTCAGCTAAAGCATCTTCTGTGTGGAGACGTGTGAATGGGCATGCCTTCATTGAAGGTTGTGCGTCAGGGCTGGCAACTCAGCACGTAAAAATCTACTGCCAATCTTTAGCGGACCAGAGTTCCACTGTGCCGAACCCTAATTGGGAAAAGCCGAAACACACAACAAGACTTCTAGCATTGAGTAGCATTACCCCCGGATTTTGCTTGCTTGTACTTGTTAGGGTGGTGAATTTGTCATTTGAACCTTGCCTAAAAAAGGCACTATAGAAATGGCAAGAGCCTTAGCCAGTATCTGGAATCCCAAAGGCGACAGGTGCAGGCCATCTCTGGCAAAGCATCATGGTCTGTCGATCATGTCATCCCAGGCAGACAGATATTGGATTCCCTTAGAATGACACCAGAAGCTTAGCCAATTGTTGAAGTCAGTTAGTTTGTCCTTGTACTGTGGTAACATTTTGGGTGATGGCAGGATGCTACTCAGGGCTAAGGTCTTATCTGCCTGGGCTACAAGATTGGAGAGCTCCTCCTTGTCTCTTTTCATGTAGTCCAGGGAGGTACACCTCAGGTCATTCACACCAACATGGACAATGACAGAGTCATATTTGTACTTGTTGTGGAGTGACCTGAGTGCATGCATTATGTGGTGGATTCTGGCACCCGACAGGCAGCTGACAGTAACTTTCTCCTTGTTTAGCCTGGTGAGTGGAACATCAGTGTGCCTGATTAAAGAGTCACCTATGACTAGAGTGTTGTGTACGTTATGCCTTATATGCTGTAGCTGAGTGGCACACTGAGTATGTGGGCTATGTGTCATTTGGGTTATGTTGTGGGTGTGGAGGTTGCTTGCATTTCTGCTTTGGATGTCTCGGTTGTTTGGGCAGATTTTTTTTGTGAGCCTCTGCAAATGTAGGTGTGTGTTTTGTGCTTCTGTGTGTGTGTGTGTTTTGGTGGTGTAGGTTTTGAAGGGCTATGTGATGAGTGTGGTGTGGTGCAAGTGTTTACCTTCTCCTCCTGACTGTCTAGTTCAGTCTTCGGTGAAGAGAGCTTTGTTTCCAGTTTGGCTATATAAGTGCATCTCTTACAGGTCATAGTGTTGGGTGATAGGAGGAGAGGGCTGTCTGTGTACATGAGGTAATTGCTGTATTGCCCCAAGAGTCCCAGCTTCATCAGGTCGACAGGAGAAAACACTGGGAGCTGACCTTTAGACAAGCCTGGATAGGTGCTTATTTATTAAGTACTTAAACCTGTTTTCCTCTAGACAAGGGAGGAACGTTGAGTGCTGTAGTAATTTGTAGCTTATTTAGTGCTTACAACGAGTTCTAAACAAGTGCTGAGCTCAAAGAGACAGATTTGAGTGCTAAAACTAAAAAGCTGGCTAGTTGCAAGGGAAAATTTGAAGAGCAGACTTTATGGTGCCAGGAATAGTTTATCCCTAGCTAAGTGGCAATGCATAAAGTGTATTTTTTTTATATAACTGTAGCAAATGAGCAAACTCATTTAAACAAATTAACCAATAAAAAGCTAAAAACTGATCCCCGTTCTGGCAGTCTTCAGTCAGACAAGTTCTAACTGCACACTCCTGCCACTAGGGTGCAGGGGAACCTTCTCCAAAAACAGATGGTCTGGATTAGCGCTCAAGTTATACAACCAAAGCTAGATTCAGCAGGTCTGAATTTAGTCTATGCTACAGAAAACAAGGCTTACCAATTTCAGACAGAAACAGTTCAAATAAGCAGGTACAATAAGCCTTTAACCAGAAACTCCTAGCTCAGAAGGGCAGAATCTACCCTTTCCTCCCACAAGAGTGCAGACCACACCTTCTTAATGTAATATAGCTGGCTTGAAGCCCAAGTGCTTAAACCAGAACTAATACACTTTTAGAATAACAGACACTAAGCCTTCAGTCAGCAACTCCTAACTTTGAAGGATGTAAGCTACCTGTCCTGCCACAACAGTGCAGACCAGAAGCCTTCTTAATGTAAAATAACTGGTCTGAAGCCCAAATTCTTCAACCAAAGGCTTAGAATAACAGTTACAATTTAATCAGGCTACTAACAAGCAGCAATAAATGCAGCAGAATAAATGCAATGAAGTACTTTTAAGAGCAAGCAGCAAAAGCAAAATAAAGTAATAAAGTAGGAAGAAACACAAATACAGTAAAAGCAGATGAATAAAGTGCAATTTTTTATATAACAATAGAAAACAAACAAACTGATTTAAACAAATTACCCAATTAATCTAATTGAAGGTTGCTGGCACAGGGCTCAGTTTTGAGCTTTTTTATTGGTTTTCTTGCTACTACCGTAACTAAATAAATTTCTTTCTATTATTTTGTGTAAAATTTTTATTAACTTCAGCTGAGTTAGCTTTTATAATATCCTGTATTAATTTTCTGTATTACTTCTTGCTGATTTTTGTTTTGTATTTGTGCACTTTGGAGATTTTCTCCCCGGGCCTCCATTGAAAACATTATTAACACTAGTGCAGCATTAGGGGTTGTTATACTTCTAAGTGTGCTGTCCTTTAGATGAGATGTTAAACTGAAAACAGCATCAGTTATGGCAATTCATCTGACTGAAGGTTGCTGGTACAGGGCTTAGTTTTGAGCTTTTTTATTGGTTAAATTAGCCTCCATTTGTGCTTGTTTCCCACATTTCCTGTAACTAGTCTAGTCCAGATACAAACTTGCTGTATCCAGGACTGTTGTGAGCTTCTGAGTGGTGCTAAAGTCTGCTCTTCAATTTTACCGTTAGATCTACTAGTTCTCTCCTCTCCTGCACTTATACTAGCTTATTAGTCTAGCATTTTACCAGACTTTTTGTAGCAATTATAGTAGCACGCAAAAGTGCTACCAGCACTACACATTCTACAAGGAAACAAATTCAGTGGTTATTATCAATGCCCACCCCTCCAGGCATGTCTAAAGGTCAGCTCATTGTGCTTTCTCCTATTAACCTGGTGAACTTGGGCATCCTGAGGCAATGCAGCAACTGCCTCATGTACACCAACAACCCTTTCCTCTTACCTCCCATCACTCAGACTTGTGAGAGATGCACTTATATATGCAAATTGGAAGCCACACACACTCCAGCCAAGACTGGATTAGCTTGTTAAGAGGAGAAGGTCAACACTTGCATCACACCACATGGGACACATAGCCCTCCAGAACACACACCAGCACTGCCTTCACATAAAAACACAAACTACACACCCACCTTTGTGGAGGCTTTCAAGAAAAATTTACCCAAGCAGCAGAGACCTCCAAGGCAGAAATGCACTTGACCACCACAACACTAATGACGAGACACATTAGTCTCCTAAACAGTGTGCCACTCAACCAAAGCCCCTAAGCCAAAACAGCATGCCCAACACACTAGTCATAGGTGACTCAATAATGAGGCACACTGATATCCTACTCACTAGGTTGAATAAGAAGAAAGTAACAGTCAGCTGCCTGACAGGTGCCAGGATTCACCACATAACGCACGCACTCAGGTCCCTCAGCAACAGGTACAAATATGACTCTGTCATTGTACATGTGGGTGTGAATGACCTGAGATGTACCTCCCTGGACTACATGAAAAGAGACATGGAGGAGCTCTCAGATTATGTAGCCCAGATGGGTATGACCCTAGCACTGAGCAGCATCCTACCATCACCCAGAATGATACCACAGTACAAGCAGAAAATGATTGATTTCAATAATTGACTAAGTTTCTGGTGTCATTCTAAGGGAATCCAGTATCTGTCTGCCTGGGATGACATGCTTGACAGACCTCGATGCTTTGCCAGAGATGGCCTGCATCTGTCACCCCTGGGCTTCCGGATAGTGGCCAAAGCTCTTGCCACCCCTATACCACCTTTTTTAGATGGTGTTCCAAAGACCAAATTACCACCATAACAGCTACAAACAAATACATTCTGAGGGTCATGCTGCTCAATGCTAGAAGTCTAAATCTCAAAATGACCTCACTCGAAGCACTCCTTAAAATGGAGAACATTGACATTTGTGCTGTAACAGAGATCTGGTTCAAGGCAGCAGAAAGTGCCCCTGCACTACCAGGCTATAACTCATTCCACACCTTTCGGCCCCAGAACTTGGACAGAAGTTCCAAAGCCGGTGGTGTTTCCATATTCATAAAGTATGCGCACACCTCCAGGCTGGTAGCCCAACATTACACATCAGAGATACGTCAGGTGTAAGGCACCAGGAATCAGGATACTATGCTGGAAACACTGAGTTTATTTTGAATAAAATGGTTAAGCGCTTTCTACAGTACTTAGACTGTCTTCATCAGATGTTCTGATGAAGACAGTCTAAGTACTGTAGAAAGCGCTTAACCATTTTATTCAAAATAAACTCAGTGTTTCCAGCATAGTATCCTGATTCCTGGTGCCTTTTGCCACTGGTTGGTGATTTGTTCATTTGTTGTCCGCTGGGATTCTTTTGTTTTATACTTCAGGTGTAGTTAACATTGGGTAAGACAGCGATTCAGGTCATAGCCTTCTATAAGTCCCCAACCATGTCCCAAGACTCACACTCCACATTCCTAAGCACCTTGGAGAATATTAGGGTCCAACCTAACACTGTCTTACTAGGCAACTTCAACTACCCCTCCATTAACTGGGAAAACTACTCATATACCAATACACTTACCCAATGTTTTCTGGCGTTCATTAATTCCAATGGCCTGGACCAGCTCGTTCTTACCCCCACTAGAGGTAACAACATACTTGACCTGGTCATTACTAACATGGGTGACCGTTGCTCTACACCAGTAGTCAACTCCTCCCTGGTTATATCCGACCACAAACTAATCACCTTGGAAATCCACAACCCTCCCACCCCCCACAAAGGTAACCACCATGAAAAACTTCTCCAAAGCTAACTTTGGGCTCCTAAAACAGAGGTGGCTAACTTCACGGCACCCATGCAAATGGAGAATAGTTGCATGACCAATAAATCATACACCGATGCACTGTACGAACATATACACAAATGCATGGATCTCGTCATACCCAATAGAACAAAGATGCTCTCCTCAAAAAAAAGGAAGCCAATCTGGTGGCCCCCTGCCATAAACAAACTCTAAAACAGTAGGAGGAAACTGATATGGAATAAGGTGAAGTCCCAAGACTGTAAAAACTCTCTTATCAGCCTCAGCAAAAAGTTGAGATCCCCTCATCAAATTCTCTAAAGCTAGTTATGAAAACAGAATTGCAGCAGATAGTAAACACAACCACAAGACCTTCTATAGTTATGTAAAAAAATCTCCATGGCATTACCCAGATTTGCTCTGAGCTAATGCACAACGGTACCTCTTAGACCAAGCCAACAGATATTGCTAGTATATTGGCTGAAAGATTCAGTGGCAACTTTACCCCTCTCCCCCCCAAAGGACCAATCACAATGCCAGTAGATTACCAGGCACCCAGTATTACTGCTGCACAGGTTAAAACAGCACTGTCCAAGGCCAAGAATACAGCTTCTATGGGACCTGACAATATCCCTGGCTGTGTTCTACATGAACTACAAAGTGAACTAGCACCTCACCTGTGTGCCCTGTTCATTCACAGCCTCACCTCAGGCTTTGTCCCTACCAAATGGTGGACTGTATCAGTGCACTATTTGGTAGTGCACCTCACCTGTGTACCCTGTTCATTCACAGCCTTATCTCAGGCATTTTCCCTACCAAATGGTGCACTGCTACAGTCATCCCTCTCCACAAAGGAGAAGCGACTACAGGCCCTGGGAACTATTGCTCCATTAGCCTGACAAGTCTGATATGCAAAGCTATGGAGCTCATCATCATGGACCTAATAAACAAGAATATAGGGAATCTCCAAACTATGGATCCCACACAGTTTGGTTCTGTGAAGGGTAGATCATGCTTGCTCAACTTGGTTGACTTATTTGAGTAAGTCACTAGAGCTGTGGATGAAGGCAAGGTGGTTCATACACCCTACCTTGATCTAGCCAAGGCTTTTGATATCATTTCCCACTCAGGAATAATAGAAAAACTCACTAAGCTAGGCATCAATCCCTATATCTCTAGGTGGGTTACAAACTGGCTCACAGATAGAACCCACAATGTGAAAGTAGCTGACTACAAGTCAGACTGCCGACTAGTAACTAGTAGATTCCTACAGGGTTCAGTCCTTGGTCTGCTCGTGTTTGGTATCTACTTCTCTGAAGTCCAGGCCCACACAAAGGGATTCTGGCTGACAAAGTTCACAGATGATTGCAAGTCGGGAGCTATTATTAACTCCCCAAGTGATGATGACATCCTACAGAATGGCCTCACTGAGACCAACGACTGGTATCAGAACCATGGCATTAAGCTCAATGCCAAAAAATGAGTCTTCATCCCCTTTGGGAAAAACCCGGTTCCCATGAATTACCACATTGATCGTAGTCCACTGAATACAGAAGGCATTATAAGAGATCTGGGAACACGAGTTGACAGCAACCTCTCTTTTGATCACCACATTGCCACTGTAGTTAGAAAGTCCTTCTATATGGCACATCTCATTACTAAGGGTTTTGCATCCAGGAAGAAAGAGGTCATTGTCTCCCTCTACTCTTCCCTCATTAGGTCAATCATTGAGCACAATGCCCCATTTGACATGTGCCTCTCTAGACACCTGAGACAACACTTCTCCTGTATGGACAGACTCAGAAAACTCCAACTATTCTCTGTCTCATATCGCCTACTTAGAGGTGATCTCTGCTTGACTTACAAAGCCATGTCTGACCCAGCTCTGTTAGAAATGATACATCTAAAGAAATCCCAATCCCTCTGCACCACACACTCCAGAGACCTCAACCTCATTACCACAATTAACAGAACATGCTGGAGGGACATGTTTATAACCCAGAGACTGCCCATACTATGGAATAGACTTCCCATACATGTCAAGCAGAGCACCTCACTGACCCTCTTCAAGAGAAATCTTGATGAGTGAATGGGAAACAGAAAATTCACCCCAGGGATAACTGCAGTGGCTCTATTTGACAGAGGCACTGGGAACTAAGGTCGGGTGGCACTAAGCCAGGGTAATCCTAGGGCTTGGCTTGTAGAGGCCACGGGGCCATTAGCCTAGTACACACCTATGAACCTATGAACCTTGGGTCAATGGACTTTCCCAGTTAACAAAATGCAAATAAATAAAAAAAATAAATAAATAGATTGTTTAATTCAGTTTGCTTGCTTATTCCTACATAAGCCCTGAGTTTGCGCAGGTTTGCTCTTGTTTTAACCCAGCTCCACAAAGTTAAGTAACCAACCACTGCTCTGTTGTATTCATCTGTTTATGTGCAGTCCACCTCTGTGGGTAACACTGGTGGTTATAGATGCAAAAACTTCAGAAGATAAATTTTCTCTTAGTAGTTGCCCGTGATCCAGCTGAGAAGTCCTTAAATTACACTTAGCTGCTCAGAGAGCACCTCAGCTGTACTTTTTCTCCTTAAACAGTCCCCAATCCACAAAATCTACAATAGTCTCATACCATTCAGAGAAGCCCAGCTATTATAGACCCTTTATAGTGCACCCTATTAGTATAGACCCCATTTAGAACACCCAGTTATACCACACCCCTCCATTTTCTCTCCCTACTGTGAAAACAGGATTTAATTTAGCATTATGGATGGCTAGTTTCCCTCCATTTCTCCTACCAGCCTGATTGACATGTGTATCCTGTGGCAGTGTAGCAACTGCCTCATGTACACTGGCAACCCTCTACTCCTAAATCACCCAAGTACTATTTGTGAGAGATGCATCTACACTAAGAATCTGGAATCCTTGCTCTCTCACTCACAGAACAGATACACTGAACAGGTTGTCAGCTTACATATTACACCTCCTCACAAACCATGCATTCAACACATAAACCATCATACTAGGAGGTACTCACCAGAAACCTGCCAATACACCAGAGATCTTCCAAACACAAAAATGCTGCACCTAAGAAAGCACTTACAACACTCAATACACATATAAACACAAGCACCAGCAAGTGTCTCATCAAATAAGCCCCTAAGGTAAAGCACAGCTAAACCAAATATTTTAGTCATAGGTGACCCCATTGTGAGAAATGCAGACATCCCACTCACCAGGCTAGACAAGGTGAAGGTTACAGTCAGCTGTCTATTAGCTGCCAGGATCCATCAGATCACATATGCACTCAAGTCTCAACAACAAGTACCATTATGACTCCTTCATAGTTCACGTTGATGTGAATGACTTGAGATGTACCTTACTGGACTATATGAAGAGAGACATAATTGAGCTCTGTGAATATGTGTCACAAGTAGGTATGTCCCTAGCCTTAAGCAGCATTCTACCCTTACCTAGGATGATACTACAATATAAACAAAAAATTATTGACTTCAACAATTAGTTAAGGTTCTGGTGTCCTTCTAAGGAGATCCAGTTCCTATCAGCCTGGGATGACATGGTTGATGGATCACGCTGCTCTGCCAGAGATGGTCTTCACCTGTCACCTCTAGACTTTTGATTACTGGCTAAGGCACTTGCCTCCCCCATAGTGCCTTTTTTAGGCAATGTCTCAAGAACAAAATTTCCAATGCAAAAATATCCCTCACAAATAAATTAAAGGTTATGCTGCTAAATGCTGGGAGTTTAAATCAGAAACTGCACTGTCTTGAAACACTCCTCTTACTGGAAGATGTTGATATCTGTGCAGTCACAGAAACTTGGTTCAGGGCCACAGAGAGTACCATGGCGTTGCAAGGCTACAATGCCTTCCACACTTTCAGACAGCAAAATGAACATCTGAGAACCAAATGAGGAGGAGTATCTATCTTCATCAAAGATAAATACACCTGTAGATTGGTTAGACAGGAAAACTCCATGGAGTTACCCCGAGTGCCACTAATTGTGGGTAAGACCCCCTCCTTCAAGTCATTGTTAGCTATAGGCCCCTTCAATGAACCAAGATATGCATGCTGCTTATTTGGACCTACTTGATTAAATCAAATTAGAACCAAACACTCCTGTCATGGGAGATTTTTAACTTTCCCTCCATTGACTGGGAACTTATGAGTAGCAACATGCTCACACAAAGGTTCCTGGACTTTGTTAACCCTAATGCCCTGGAACAAATAGTATGTAACCCCACAAGGGCTTCAAATAATTTCAACCTGGTCCTCACCAACATGGGTGACCATTGCACCACCACAAGTATAGGACCTTCACTGGTTAAATCTGATCACAAATTAGTCACATTTGAAGTAGCTATAACATCTAAACCCCACTTAGGTGAAATCAGGCTAACATTTTCACCAAAGCTAATTATATCCTCCTAAGGAATAGCATAAATAATTTCCAAGCTCCTGTTCCCACAGATGGCATTGACAACTATAATAATGTATACCCAAATGCCCTGTACAAACACTTACACAAATGTATTGCCATAGCTGTACCCGTTTGGATCAAAACAACATCCTTAAGAAAAAAACAAGCCTTCCTGATGGACATCTAGCATTAATAAGTTATACAATAAGAGAAAGAAGTTGCTGTCTAAGAATAAAAAAGAGAGGTCCCAGCACTGGAAGAACACCATTCTCTGTTTGAACAAACAAATAAAACAACTTGTATAATCCTCTAAGAGCAACTTCGAAAAACAATTTAGCAATTTTAGCTAAGGATAACCATAAGGCATTCTTTAGCTATATCCGTAACCTAAAAGGTAGGACCCAGATGTGTGCTGAACTAGCTGTGGATGGCATCACACATACTGATCCTGTGAAAATAGCTAACCTATTATCTGACAAGTTTGGTGAAAATTTCACCCCCCTGTCCCCTCAAAACGTACCACAAAGCATTTCCTCTACATCTCCCCCACCTTGCCGCTCCAAAGAGCAAGTCATTAATGGTCTCTCCATGGCCAAAAACACAGCCTCTGTGGGACTGGATGGCATCCCAGGTTGCATTTTAAATGGTCAACTACATTAAGTACTCTCATTAACCAAAGCCTGAGTACTGGTTTTGTACCTGCTGAATAGAAAACAGCAACCATAATTCCCCTTCATAAAAGGGGTACAGTAACAGACCCATGGAACTACAGACCCATAAGCTTAACTAGCCTTATCTGTAAGGCCATGGAACGAATCATCATGGACCTTATAAATAAGGATATAGGTGATCTCCAAACCTTTGATCCAACATGGTTTGATTTTGTCAAAGGCAGGTCATGTCTGTTAAAACTGGTGGACATCTTCGAAAATATCACCAGAGCCATAGACAAAGGCAAATCTGTGCATACAGCCTCCCTTGACTTAGCCAAGGCCTTTGACACAATCCCACATTCTAGCATTATTGATAAACTCTCCCAGATGAATACCAACCATTATGTCATCGGCTCGTTTGCTAACTGGCTCACTGACAGATCACATGCTAAATCTATCTCTGAACTTCAAACTATTACTCTGTTTTTTTCTCTAAGTTGACTTGGTTCTCTCAAACCTGCTACTCTCCTAAGCAAAAAAACAAAACCCTACTTTAAGCCCAGTACCAGATCCCCCTATTAGACTTTTACTACTATATCTATCTAACAACCATCATATCATATCACCCCCGATACCAAACTGCTAGGTGTCACAAAGTTGGAAACTTTACCTCAACCAGCAGACCTGTCACCAGTGGGTTTCCACAGGGGTCAGTGCTGGGCCCACTATTGTTTGGAATATACTTATCAGAAGTTCTGGCCAAAACAGGGGGGCTGTTGCTGACTAAGTTTGCTGATGACAGCAAATTAGGTACAATCATTGAATCCCCAAACAATGTCAATATACTTTAAGCAGGACTTATACAAACCAGTGATTGGTGCCAAAGCCATGAACTCAAACTCAGTGCTAGAAAATGCATTATCATCCCCTTCAGTAAAAATAATATCTCTGCAGGCTATCATAATAATGCCCTAAGTAACAACTTAGTAGTGAGAGACTTGGGAACTTAGGTTGACTGTAGCCTAACCTTTGACCACCATGTGTCTACTGTGGTTAGGAAGGCATTCTATTTTGCACACCTCATTGGAAAAGACATTAAAAAGAGGTCATAACACCCCTGTACTTGACCCTCATCAGGCCAATAGTTAAGTACAACGGTCCCTTTGGTATGTACCTTACAAGGTACCTGCAACAACTGGAGAGACCTCAGAGATTTCTAACCAAGAAAATGCAGGGTCTCCAGCACATGTCATACATTGACAGACTGAAGTCACTATCCCTGTACTCAGTACCATACAGACTACTTACAGAAGACTTGTGCCTGGTCTAAAGAGCAATCCTGGATCCAAACCTAATGGAAATGATGCACATCTGCAAGTCAAATGGTGAAAAGGGTCACCCGCTCCAGGGACCTTAACCTGGCCTGTGACATTAACCTTGATGAGTGGATGGGAAACAGAAATTTTACCCCGGGGATCACTGCAGTGGCTCTGCTGGACAGAGGCACAGGGAACTAATGGCTCTGCTGGACCGAGGCACAGCGAACTAATCTAAGGAGGCGGCGAAAGCCAACACATTCTGGCTAGGCTAATAGATGCCCTCGGGCAAATAGCCTAGTACTTACCTATGAACCTATGAGAGACAAATATGTCTCTCAGATGTTGCCACTCTCTGGAATAGACTACAAATTCACATCAAACAAAGCCCTTCTATGACCCTGTTTAAGCATAGCCTGGATGACTGAATGGGAAACCATAAATTCTCTCCAGGGATTTCACCTATGAACCTCCTAGATATAGAAAATCATTGCTAAGATTTTAAGTTTAGGCAAGATCCTTTATATTGGGTTTCTCTAGTATTATATTGGGTACACATGGCTAAGCTTATAGAGGTCAATATCCCAGTAACCACCTATGAACCTATGAGCCTAGGTAGATGTAAAAGACCCTGCAGTACTTACCAAAAAGAGTGGAGAGATTTCATTAAAACACATTCAACATTATTTGTATATTATACAAATGTCGCTCATATCAAATATAAGTAAATGTGAGATACATATAAGGAAATCATAACATTTCTAAAAAATATTACAGAAGTTCACTATCTTCCTAGCTTTTATACCATAACAATTGTCTGACTCACAAGACAATTCCATGAGCATCTGACATTTTTTAAATAAAATTTCAGGACATCTAGTTTTCTTAATAATTCATAACGTATATAATCTGATTTTATTAACAATTAAATCTATAATCTCTGGTGCTTGTTTAAATCTCAGTTGTTTATTTGTGTAGCCATCTTTATATAATTTGTTTCGTTTTCCCCATGGTTTGACATACTAGTTGAATTCCATTATAGCTTCATACCATTTACTTCTATTAGATGATTAAGAACCAGTATGCATGTTTTACATTTTAAGTTTGCTTTGGTATTCATTTAATTCATTATGATCATGTTGTTTCTTTTGTTTATCATTGTTTGCATATCCACTCAAAGGTTATTATACTTCTTCCACAAAATACTGTATAAAGTATCAGTATTTTTATGTTTTAACGTAGATAGTGCCTGGTATGTATATAACGAGGTTAAAAAAGCTATTGGGAGTCTTCAAACCTAAACCTCCATTTTTGTCAGTATACAAAACACACCTTAAAATGGGGTTTAGCCATGATCCCCATATAATCCCAAATATAAGTTATAAGATTTTTTCAAGTCTAATTGGAAAAACATATATAACACTCATATATTCAAATTTTCCTAATAAATAGTCAAAGTCAAAAATCAAAGTCAAAGAAAATGTTATTGTCATTCAGAACCACACAGCAGTGTTGTTGTGTCTTTCAGCTTTTAGGGGGTCACCACAGCGGAACTCTGGTCCGCTAATGATTGGCAGTAGATTTTTACATGCCGAGGTGCCAGCTCTGATGCACAACCTTCAATGAAGGTACGCCCATTCATGCATGTCTCCACACAGAAGATGCTCTAGCTGAGAATCGAACAGGACAACGTCTTACTGTTAAGCGAGAACACTACCGCAGCACCACCACCATAGCTGGACGAAATTACAATGCTTCATTCTCAATGCAGGAAACAGTTGCACATATAGACAGAGAAAAATTAATAAAGTATGACAGTATACATTTTAATAAGTAGCAATTAGTAAGTAAAATAGAACAGCAGTGACCCACACCCATCCCAGAACAGGAGACAAGGAAGACAAGGAACATATTAGCATAAGTTAATGCAAAGGCATTCTACATATTAGTTACTGTACGTAAATGTTGTAAAATGTCAGTCTATAACAGATCTGTTTCAGTCATTGAAACAAAAGGTAAACCCATTGAAAAAAAACAGTATCAGCTATACAGACAGAACTTCCAAAACCTTGGCACTTGACGTTGTTTAAACTTTTGAAATTCTTCCTCCACAGTGTATATAGCTGTATTCATCCAAACTGCATTTTAACAGTTATGATAATATCTGAATAAGCCATATACAGTGGAGAAAAAAAATAATATATAGTCTAATATATCAGATAAATAATATTTACAATTTTATAGTAATATGCTGTACATGAAAGGAAATAATGGAGGGGCAGTCCTGTTTACACCTTTTTGTATTTTAAGCTATCTACCTAAGTCTCTATTTATTGATATTCTATTATCTCTATTCTTGTATATAGAGCAATAAAAGCTATGTAAAATGTCCCACATTATTGCATGATCTGTATTATCATGTGATTTCAAAATATCACACACTAAAATTTTACAGTCTGTCCATTCTTTAACTTTACAATCTGCTACCTCTTTAAATTATATCATATGTTTAACATTTTCCCTCTCACCCATACAGTCCTGCATCTAACTCTTCCCTTAAAGCTCCACTAATTCATAATTGTAACATTTTCATAAATATCTTTTCATCAGTATTTATAAATGTTAAAGGCCTTTAGTTTTGTATGTTTTCCTTATCATTATTTATATGACTAAACCACGACATATCTCTTTATTAAAATTCATTTAGACAACCATACATTTTCAATCTTTGAAGAAAAAAGACTTTGCTGCTGAACATTAAATTGTTTGTATTGATGGTAACTTATACTAGCAGCTTCAAAGGTACTATTTTCTTTCAAGCAATGGAGAAGTCAACTACAATGATAAGTTTTACCGTATTTTCAATATTTTTTGGTTAAAAGTTTTAACTTTCCATAAAACTTTAGGGTACATCTCTGTTTTTGTATATAATGTTTCAACACAGTTTTCTATAAAGTATACAGTAACAGGCTGGTTATTAAATTTACTATTCTTGTTCATATCAGAGATTCTGTTCTACTATGTTTCATTATAGTACTCTTACGCAATAGGGTGAAATATCTTCTTTATTTTCCTGCAACAAAAAACATCATCGCTTTTGTAACATACAGCTATAAAAGCATCATGTCAATGTAATGTCTATTTGAAAGCTGTCTGAATTCTGTAAGAATTGTCATTACATGTTTGCCAAAATATCTTTCCATTAGTAAATAATCTGTTTTGTATTTGTGTTTATATTGAACCCATCAACTTTTCCATGTATCATAACAAGTTCATACAGATAAATGTTCCATCTGTAACTGATACATAATGGTCAGGATTCACAAAGCCTCCGTGTAAGAGTTACAAGTCTTACACGGAGGCTGCAGTTAAACGGTGTGACGTCAGCATGCCATGCATATTCATGAGGGCATGCTGACTCACACCCAAGGCTAACACGGTCTGTGTAAGAAAGTAGGGGGCATGTCTGCAGGGCGAGTCCTGCAAACGGACACGCCCCCAGAAGAGTAACAGTCCCGAAAATTTAAACCCCCATGAGAGAGTCCGCATAAATGTCAGCAAACACAACACAACACTTGCCCCCACAGGCTATAAACATAAAATGTAAAAATGAACATGTCATATTTTTTTTATAAGTTTTAAAGATGTTTGCCCGTAATTGCGTACGTTTGCACGGGCGTGCCCGTCGCTTAGCCACAGTTAGCAGTCAGTGGAAAATCATATAAAATCTAAATATGCAAAGTAAGCCAAGAAGCAATAGCGTAGCGGTAGAGACACCGGCTGAAGAGGAGGCAGTCATGGTTCGAGCCCCCACAACATCAGTCATTATTTTTAGTGAAATAAGCACAAAATAATTCCCTGACATATATGTACATATATAAAATTATATTTTATGTAAAATGTAATGAAATGGGCCATGTATTTTGAAGAAATGTGAGATAATAAAAAAAAAATAAAATGTCAGAAGTGCCTATAGCTGAGCTATACTCTAACAAGCTGAGCATATCTGCCCGTAGGTGAGCAGTGGTTTAACAGGTGTAAAATGAGTGCACGGGGTTGAGCAGTGTTGTAACACACTGAAACTGTGTGCCCGTAGCTGAGCTGAGTGTAATATGCGTGCTGACAGCCAAATGACGTGTAAACCAGCGTAACCTGTTTGCACGGAGCTGCGCACCGCGCCAACAAGCTAACCGGTGGGCAACGTTGAGCAAGCTGTATCAAAACTGCCTTTACACAGACACACCTCCTAGCCTGTGTAGACAGTCATAAAATAAAAAAAGCAATGGCCAGGCTCGAACTCAGGATACCATGCACCATAGTCAAAGTACTGAACCACTAAGTCATGACAGTTGCTCTTAGAAATGCAGTATTAGCATATATATAGGAATGAATGGAAAGAGAAGCATGACAAAGCAGGTTTTGTGAAGCTGATACATTTCCAAAATGGCCAATCACAGATAAGTGCGGAAAAACGGCATATATAAGCCCCATAGGCGGGAATACACAGCATAACTGATTGTGGAATCGATTTGCAGTCAGGATGGCAGGTGTAGGAGAGGGTAGTTGCTTCCGAGCACAGAGGTGGGGCATTGAGGAGTCCAAATATATGGTTTGGCTCCTCGTCCATGATCATGAGGCCCAACTCATGCAGGGCCAGATCCTGTGGGGAGCATACAAGGCTGAGGCGTGGGACCGGTTGGCACATGATCTCACCAGTGCCACAGGAATACCAAGGACTGGTGAACAGGTCCATCACCACCATGCGGACCTGAAGAGACAGAAGCAGACCAACTGAACTGTTGGATCCAGGAGGCCCGGCAAATGCCCAACGCCCCACTACTAAGTTATATGTAATTATTTATGTAAGAAATTAACCTAGCTGATATTATGGAGATGTGTATTCCAATATTACTTCATTTATATTACAGCTGCAGGTGTCCGTCCAATGAATCGTCGAGCCTATGCTGATAGGCTTGTGCGGTTGCACCACCAGGCAGGTTAGTAATTCTCTCCCTGTAACTGTTAAAAAATATAAGTATGACAGCTTGCAAAAGAGTGCAGTGTAGTCACTTATTAATAAAAAGTGCAAGTAACAGTGTAAGAGGGATTCTGCTAGTACTGTGTGATGACATAAGTGTGATGCAGCCTGTAATCCAAAAATAAAAATGAAACAAGTCTGAAATAAAGATGTTCCACCTGTAATGTAATAGTACATAACCTGCAGCAGGCTGTAAATTACAGCTACACAAGCTGAGTAAAACACATGTGTGAAATATATCCCCGTTTAAAATCTGAAACATGACACAAGTGAGACTGTTGGAAAGGATTGTTGTAACCAAGTAAAACATGTCAATAAAGCCTAGAATTAAGTACCATCCTGAATTGTAAAAATAAAACAAGTGAGAGTGTGAGAAAGAGGTATGAATCCACCAATAAAGTTGTAATAACTCCTGAATAAAGTATACTGCAGTAGTTCAGAATGAAATGAATGTGACAGGCACAACCAAACAGTGAAATGTGTGGAATAAAGTACTGAAGCTGGAATGTGTGTCCCACAATTTGGACATGTTGCTGTATGTTTGCAATATGCAGATAGTATGGTTGTATGAAATACCAAACATTCATAGTTGTCTAGAGCCATATAAAGCAAATGTAGCAGGATGCTGTGGCTGAACAGAGCCAGATATGAATGTGTATGAATAAAAATGCAATGTATATTAATGTAGTAGTAACATTCCCATCACCAACATGCGTAGGTTTACACATAAGAAGCTGTAGTCAGACCTGTAGTGTGTATATATCTGCAGCTAGTAGAAATGTACAGCATATGTATAGGTATTTGAAGTTGTTAATGAAATATTTCTTCACCCTACCCTATAACCACAAATAATCCATTCCACATGAAATGGGTATGTGTATTCACAATTAACTCCCCTGGACATTTGTCCTGTTGGTTCATACATATTTGCATGTACGTTGATGCATGTGCCCTGTTCATACATCCAAACTTGATGGCCTGTTGCCATCAATCAACCCTGCATGTTGTTGGATTGTGTATTCTTGTTCAAATTATGCATGTGTTATGCTTGCTGTTCAATGGCTTGAATTTATGGGTGTTTGGTTAATGGGAATACTAATGCATGCTGTTACAACTAATTGTGAATGGTATTGTATGTTACTAACCCAAACTGTCATAAAATAATGCAAAACATAGGACGACAGGGAAGGCGGGTTCCAGCGGACCCACCTCTCCCACCTCAGCTGGAGAGTGCACCTGGCAGTAGTGCCCAGGCCGGACCCTTCTCTGCTGGCCCTGTGCCACCTGTGGGTGGAAGCGCTGCAGGGGATGGGGCTCACCCCCCCTCTGCAAGTGTGGCCAGAGGAGAACATCCACTCACCCTCCGTAGTGTCCAGACTGTGGTGCGTAGGGAGATCAGGCATGCTGTGCTTGGGCCCCTACGCCAGCTTGAGGCATGGGTGGCACAACTCATGGGCGTGCCTGATGCCTGTCCTACACAGCCCCCAGTATAGCCCCATCCTGGGCAGTGAAGGCACAGTGGCAACTGCCCATGGGTGGGGATCTCAGTTCCACTGTTGCCATCTGTGGGCTCATGGGCTCGAGATATCCAAACATCCGTCCCCGTGAATTGCGTATCCCCCCACATGTGTCATACACCACCCCTGTATGCGTCTTGTTTGTCTTGTCTGTTAATCTCCCCTACCTACCTCCCCAGCTATACCTACTTCCTGTACCTGACATACCACTCTCACCTGAAAAAAAAAAAAAGGACACTCTGTACCCACAAAAAAATTACGCCCCATACATAGCTGCCCATTTCACACACATGTCTGCTGGACATGTAAACTGGCAATTACAATTGGCTGTACAACAAATATTGTTGTCCTCACCCCTCTCTCAGGGGTGGAAGGTTTCAAATTTCACACCAAATTGCAAACATATGCACGGCTGTTGCTGATAAAGAAATGGGCAGCTATGGGCCTTTCCTACATCCCTCCTGCAAATCCCGAGTTTGTTTTCCTACTGTCCTACCATCTTTGTGCCCCCTTTTTCACCACTTTCCTATCTCCCCATTTTCTTTTCTTTAAAAGAAATTAGTGTGGATGTGCGCGAGAGTAAGCACTTTTAAGCAGTAGTAAGCGGGTGTGTGCTTCTGTGCGCTTAGCTAAGCATGTGTGCGCAAAGCTAAGCGACAGTGCGCATGCGTGAGCTCCACGCAAACGAGTGCTAACCCGCTTACAACTGCTTAAAAGTGCCTTAGTCACTCTGAATGACAAGGCCTGTAGTTTGCTCAGCAGCAAAATAAAAGTCCTCTGTCAGTCTCGAACCCAGGACCTCGGAAACAGTAGTCTGCATGACTTACCACTAAGTCATGACTGCTATACAAGAGCATTGTGCTGAAAGAAATATATCATGAAATAGTAGGAATTAATGTAAAGGGACTATAGCAAGTCTAGTACACAAAGCATGCCATGTATATTTACTGTCAAATCTAGTGGATTTGTAAAATAGTACTGTGTGAAGAGAAACAGCCATGCTAGTTGGTAGCTAGTAGGTAATAATGTCACAGTAGCACCTGGCAAGCCACACACATACTCAGAGCAGGATAAACACTGCCATAGTTGAATAGTTAAGAGCCCAGACATAGCAACTGTGACTGAGTTACAGGGATGTCCCTGATTTGAAAACAAATGTCAACTGTGCCCCACTGACTCCCTGTGAAATGTACTAACAGTAGGCAGAAAGGTGTTACAACACATGCAATGGTAACTATGAATTACTGAAAGTATGCACCACTTGCACGTCACAAATGGTGTAGTAATACATATGCTCAAAATAACCCACAGTCACAACTGCAGAATATCAGAATATTTCATGGGTGTATCCCACTGTTATGTACCATTCCATGAGGCTGATAAAAGATGCACCTGAGAGTATCTGAGGCCTGCTCAGCAGCATGATCAAATACCCTTCTAAGTGTCAAGGCCCACACCATGGCCAGACCATACTCCATGCAATACCACCCTACCACAACAAACACATAGGGAATTGCTGCCCAAACAGATATAGCAAGCATTACAAGCTGTGAATGTAAATGGAAAATAGGAAAGCCATAGCAACACATTACAGGAAAGACACCTAGCAGGCATACAAGGAGTGAATGTAAAGGGCAAATATTGAAGCCATAGCAACAGATTGCAAGAGCCACTGCTATATACCAGTTACAACACAATTCCCACAGGAAAGCACACACACCCATATACACAGTATTACTAGTCGTAGGTGTCAGTTTACATACACACTGAGAAGAGGAAACTCGAGGAAGGAATACTCAGGTTACAGTACAACATGCATTGCAGTGTCTACAACACAGCCTGAAATATGAGAGACATACCAACCCTTACACTCACAGAACAGTGTCCACAGCATACCAGCATGGTCCCCACCCTGATAATCTGAAAGGGCTATGCCTACCTAACAAACCTTTTTATAGCACTGTCCTGAAATCACAGTGAGAACTGCAATCACTACACAACAGGCTGCATGCAATTAGTAAATGCTGGCTAACAACTGGTGCAAAGGCCATCACATGGACATGTGCAGATACCTACAAAAGCATCCTGTACTCCCAGTCCACACATGCAATACTTTCATTGCACCCTCTGGAGGTAGAGACAGAGAGAGAGAGAGAGAGAGAGAGAAAGAGAAAGAGAAAGAGAAAGAGAAAGAGAAAGAAAGAAAAAAAAAATAACAACAAAACAAACAAGTTGACAGCAGGCCAACTATCTGAAAGCCAATGCAAACAGCTGAAACAAACACAGGTAATGTAAAGTACTAATATAATAGTCTACATACTGTGAACCTTCCATATGTGTTATTGGTCTGTATCTATGTATATGAAGATGTGCATAGGGCCAGGGACATACTGCAACTGTCACTGAAGGCTGTACATACATATGTATGTGAAGGTAGCTATGTGCACATATCAATGTAGGTTGTAGTGAAATGTACAATGTAGGTTGTACAGTAATGGATGTTCATCAGTACGTTAGTGTGTGTATACATATGTGGAACTAAAAAGGATTATATATATATCTATCATGTGTATACATATATATATTGAGATATGTATGTATATATATATATATATATATATATATATATATATATATATATATATATATATATATATATATATTTATATAATATGCATATATGTATACATAGATAGAGAGGGATGTAGAAATACATAGACATATATAGTTTCACAGTTTCATAGTTTAGTACTAGGCTATCTGCCCTGGGGCATTTATAAGCCTAGCCATAGTGATGTGGCTTTCGCCACCCCATGTAATGGTACAAAAGTGTACAGAATAGATTTAGAATACTGTGCCTCTGTCTAGTAGTGACACAGATAAGACCCCCTTACATAATAGAATTAGTTTACTGTGCCTCTGTGTAGTAGTGACACAGAGATGACCCCTGGGGTAAACCTACGATCTCCTATCCACTCGTCAAGATTTCACATGAAGAGAGTCAGTGAGGGGCTCTGCCTAACATGAACTGGGATTCTGTTCCAGAGTATGGGAAGCCTCTGAGTTATGAATCTGTCCCTCCAGCATGTCCTATTCATATTTGTGCTGAGGTTTAAATCTTTAGCTCTCGTGGTTCTGATGGATTTGGATGTTATGAGGTGGAGCATGTCCATCAATTCCAGATTGGACATGGCCTTGTACGTCAGGCACAGATCACCTCTAAGTAGGCGGTATGCTACTGAATAGAGCTGGAGTTTCTTTAGTCTGGCAGCATATGACATATGTTGGAGACCCTTGATCCTCTTGGTGAGGTACTTTTGGGGTCTCCCTAGCTGTTGCAAGTGCCGGGTGAGGTACATACCAAATGGGGCATAGTACTCATTCATGGGCCTGATAAGGGAGGAGTATAGGCGTACAATGATCTCCTTTGATCTGGATGTGAATCCCTTCATGATAAGGTGGGCAAGGTAGAAAGTCTTTCTAACCACTTTGGCAACGTGGGTGTCAAATGAGAGGTCACTATCGACTTGGGTCCCCAGGTCTCTGATTACTTTTTCCGTACTCAATGGGTTACTGTCTATGTGATAATTTGTGGGTACTTTGTTTTTCCCAAAGGGGATGACTATACATTATTTGGCATTTAGTTTAAGGCCATGACTCCGGCACCAGTTGTCCATTTCAGTGAGGCCTTTCTGTAGGATGTATGTGTCAGCTGGTGTATCAACTATGGCACCTAGTTTGCAGTCATCTGCGAACTTTGTCAGCCACAACCCTCCCATGTTTGCTTCCACATCTGAGAAATAAATGCCGAACATGAGGGGTCCCAGGACAGAGCCCTGTGGGACACCACTTGTGACTGGCTTTGAGCCTGACATGGCTCCAGCGATATTGAATATATGGGTTCTATCCTTTAGCCAGTTTGCAACCCATCTTGTGACATATGGATTTACATTTCAGCTGTTGAGCTTGTCTATGATGCCGGAGTGGGGTATTGTGTCGAAAGCTTTAGCCAAGTCCAGGTAGGCTGTATGGACTGCTTTGCCCTTGTCAATGGCTCTAGTGACTGTTTCTAAAAAGTCAACCAGGTTCAAAAGGCAGGATCTGCCCTTTACAAAGCTGAACTGGGTGGGATCAAGTGTCTGTAAGTCTCCAATGTCTCTGTTTATGAGTTCCATAATGATTCTTTCCATAGCTGTGCAGACCAGGCTGGTTAAGCTTATGGGGCAGTAGTTACCAGAGTCTGTAGAAGTGCCTCCTTTGTGGAGTGGGACTACTGTTGCTGTACGCCAGTGTTCAGGTACATATCCTGTAGTAAGGCTACGGTTAAATAGCAGTTTTATGTGCGGGTTTAGCTCCTCTTGGAATTCACATAGCATGCAACCTGGGATACCGTTAGGTCCCAGTGATGCTGTGTTTTTAGCTTTGCTGAGGGCGGTTCTCACCTGGACATCTGAGATGACAGGGAGGTTACATTCAGCTGGGATAAGTATTTCCTCTTTTGGGGGTGAGGGAGGGGAGAAATTTGCACTGAACCTGTCTGCCAGAATGTTGGCAATATCTGTGGGTTCAGTGTATGTTTTGTCATTGTGCACTAACTCTGAACATATCTGAGGGTTTCTGCCCAGGTTTCTAACATAGCAGAAGAAGGCCTTGTGGTTATCTTTAGTGTCCATAGCGATTTTCCTCTCAAAGTTGGCCTTGGATGTTTTTATGAGAGAATGTAGCTGTCTACTAGTACTGATCACAGATGCCTTCTCTGTGTGGGATGTTGCTCTGTCGTGCAGTAGCTACCTTCTTTTGTTATACAATTTGGTTATGGCTGGGGTCCACTAGACAGGACACCTGCCCTTGGTGGTGAGGGCCTTGGCTTTTGGGATTGCATGATCCATGCATTCTTGGAGATGTCCGTAGAAAGCATTTGTGAAGGATTCTGCATTGTGGGATGTGATTTCCACTGGCCCAGTGGCCTTAAAGGATACCATCTCAGTTTTAAGAAGTGTAAAGTCGGCTTTTGAGAAGTTTTTCACTGTAGTCTTTTGTGTTGGGGGTGGAGGTGGGATATGTATATCCAGGGTGATTAGTTTGTGGTCAGATCTCACTAGTGAGGGGTATACTTCTGGTGTGGAGCACATTGTCCCCATGTTTGTGATGATCAGGTCTAGTATATTATCTCCCCTTGTGGGAGAGGTGACTAGCTGTTCCATTGCATTTGAATTTAAGAATTCCAGGAACCTTTGGGCTAGGGTGTTTGGGCTAGAATAATGCACCCAGTCTATGTTAGGGTAGTTGAAGTCTCCCAATATGATGGTGTTTGGTGAGACATTCATATCCTCTAATGTCTTCAGGAAGGCTGAGTGGGGTTCCTGAGATTGGGAGGGTGGTCTGTAACATGCTACCAGTTGTATAGCAGTTTTGCCTACGGTTAGTTGCACCTGGATGGTCTCTAATGCTTCATGTGTTGCCACTAACCTGGAGGTGTGGGTGTCCATGATGAATATGGACACTCCCCCTCTCTGTATGGTTTGGCCCGAGTTTTGTGGCCGAAAAGCATGATACGTGGTATAGCCTGGTAGTGCTGGGGTACTCACAGGAGCCTTGAACCAGGTTTCAGTTACTGCACAGACATCGAGATTGATAGAATATGTACATACAGATATATGTAATACACACATACATATATCTGTACGTACATATTCTATCAATAAAATATGTACGTACAGATATATGTAATACACACATACATATATAGATATATGTAGATACATATACATATACAGACAGATCTGGCTGTCTACAGATATGTCTGTATATGACTATCTCTCTCTCTCTGTCCCACCCCCTCTCACTCTCTCTCTCCCTCTGTCTCTCTCTCTCTCTCTCCCTCTCTCCCCATATCTATATATATATATATATATATATATATATATATATATATATATATATATATATATATATATATATATATATATATATATATATATATATATATATATATATATATATATATATATATATATATATATATATATATATATATATATATATATATATATATATATATATATATATATATATATATATATATATATATATATATATATATATATATATATATATATATATATATATATATATATATATATATATATATATATATATATATATATATATATATATATATATACTGAGTGAGGCACATGTGTGCAGATGTATTGCAACAGGTGCCTGGTGACAAAGGCATGGAGTGAGCACCAGTGTGGATACTGGAGTACCATACCCCATTCCAAAACACGGACACCAGTAACCACCACATATGTGCATGCCTGCCCAGCACTGCATGTGTCAGGGGGGAACAGGGGCAACAAGTGTACAATAGGCTCCCCACTGATATACACAGTGGCACACTAGTCCTGTAATACCTGTACATGGTATGTGTCAGCAGACATGGTGTGTCAGCTATGGACATGTAGGTCACTGCACCCCTCTATACCCCACAATGTCCTACATGGTATGTACCTCCCATGACAGCTACAGATATGGAGAAGGACACAGTCATACATAAGTAACTGTGTCAATGCACTCAAACACATTACCTATGCAGAGTGACTGACAAGACCACAGAGTGCACCCAGACTACCTACATAGAGGTTACCACTGCTGGATATACATAGTGAAGTCACACCCATGACAGTTGTCCAACAACCATGGTAACACCTCACAGCATCCACAACCCAAGTTACCTATGTCTGTTGTCCTTGTCACAGCAGTAAAGAGCACATGGTGGAGGTACAGGTCCCTACCCACAGATAAGACATACCCTGGAGTAAACCACACAGCATTAAGAAGCAAGGCTCCCCATGAGTAGATGTCAGACATACCCCTGCTGAATGTTATGCAGATAGGTAATATGCCATATGAGTCACCCTGTGTAACTGTTTGACAGAAGCAGGTACGATCACATCACATGTGTCACAAGGGGCAGGGTAGCATAACAGTATGCTGCTGTAGGCCCAGGGCCAATAGCATACTACCTACCTAAGACACAATGCACACCCACGAACCCATTGCAAACCAAATATGTGAGGCAGAATGAGTGTGCCAGTGACTGAATGCATGTTATGTACTGGTGTGCTTGCTCAACATGACTGTCTGTCTATCATGGTAGTGTGTGTCCTTGGTGGGAGGCCAGAGACAGATGTGTGAGGTATTGCAATCAAAACATACTACATTGCCATATGCTGTGCTGTGTTACACTGTATGTGACTGTGGTGTAGGTAGGGTTCTGGCAAGTAAGAGTAGTGTGCATTACCAGTGAAATATGTAATGTGCATTGCATGCAGTGCATGGGTTGATAATGTTCCCCATACAGTACCTTGATACAAACCCCCAGTGTGAGGTTATGCATTGGACCTGAACCAGTGTGCTGACTGCTGGAGTATACTAATCTGTTGTATGGAGTGTGCCAGGTACTGCTGCACAGTTGCCGGCTGAGCACTGATATCTGGTCATTTACATGTGTATCCCCCAATAGACAGATAGATGCTATATATGGGGTTAAGTTATATCACTACAGTCGAGTATTATGTGTATTATGTGTGCCATATTTTGCTGACATATATTGCTGACATATCTTTCTTTTCCTTTTCAGGGCTATGGTTCACCAGCGAAACCCTGTGTATTCTGCTGCGGAGGATGAGGAGATACACCAGAGCCTGGTGTGGGATTTCGCAATACTCTTTTCCCGCACCAGCCAGAACCAGCAGGAGAGGGCTGCACTGTGGCAAGACCTGGTCCGTCAGGTAAATGACATAGGCACACATAACCGGACATATGAGCAGGTATGCCATCACTGCAGTGATTTAATTAGAAATGTCCGTCAGCGTGCATCGGATATCCACAGGCAACAGCTTGCCACAGGTGGTGGGGTGGCTATACATCCCCCCCTCACCAGACTGGAGGGACTACTCCTAAGTGTTGTGGCTCCAGCCCAACAGCAACAACAGCAGCAGCATACATGCGTAATGATGGAGGCTGGAGCCACCCAGCAGCAGGACTTGGAGCATGCCATATGTATAGTTGACTTTTCTGTACACTGTTAGTTTATGCATGTGTGAGGTGTGTCCTCGGTTTGTAGCTGTTATCTTGGTAATTATTGTGCAAGAGTGATATTCTCAATATCAGCAGTAGACCTGTGGAAGCCAACTGTTGTACTACTGAACTGTATCATACTCACAGTATCAATGGCACAGTTGTGCCCACTAACAATAAATGTTTCATTTTTGCAGGTCCCTCTGGTGTAACAGCAAGGCAGCCTATCCATGCTGGTGAGTGTGTAATAACAATACCTTTGATACTCTTGATACTAATAGTAATAATAGGCTGTAGCAGTAGTGCTATGTGTTTGATTGCAGGTGTGTTTGTGTCTGTGTGTTGATATCTCATATACTGAGGAGTGTGCATGTGCCCTGTGTGCATGTGTGCATGTGTGCATGTGCACATGTGCACATGTGTGCATGTGTGCATATGTTCATGTGTGCATTTGTGCATGTTCCCTGTGTGCATGTGTGCATGTGTGCATGTGCCCTGTGTGCATGTGTGCATGTGTGCATGTGACCTGTGTGCATGTGTGCATGTGTGCATGTGCCCTGTGTGCATGTGTGCATGTGCACATGTGTGCATGTGCCCTGTGTGCATGTGTGCATGTGTGCATGTGCCCTGTGTGCATGTGTGCATGTGCACTGTGTGCATGTGTGCATGTGTGCATGTGTGCATGTGCCCCATGTGTGCATGTGTGCATGTGTGCATGTGCCCTGTGTGCATGTGTGCATGTGTGCATGTGCCCTGTGTGCATGTGTGCATGTGTGTATCAGTGGTGACATTGTGTACACATTGTAAACTGTGTTTCCTGTCTTACTCCCACAGGTTCTGGTGCTGCTCTGGTGTTGTGCAGCAGGAAACCTGAATCAGCTGCCGTGGATAGTGATAATGATGATACCTGTGTAATGGCACAGGGAGGTGTGCCAGGGTCCATCGTTGGTCAGTCAATTGACAGTTCACAGCTGTCGACCCCGTCAATGCGCACAGTCATCCTGCCAATACATCCTTTGTCACCAATGTCCCTAGGTGATGGACAGGATACAGTGGGCATTGACCAGGGTAATGTGGTATCGGTGGCACATGCATCCCCACACAGCAGCCATGGCCAGGGTCCTGACATGGTACCACACAGGCAGATGTCCAGGGGTTCTCGTGGGGGCATCTGTGGGCATACTGCCCCTGTCAGATGTGCCCACAGAGGTCTTTCAACCTCAGCTATGTTTCGGGCTGTAATGCAGGCACAGTCACATATGGAACGGTACACCAGACAGGGTCTGAGGGAGCTGAGAGCATGCCGCACAGCTATGAATGACAGTATGCATGATGTTGCGGCTGCCATCTGTAATTTCACTGAGGTCATTGACAGACGTTGGGGGGACACATTAGATCTGTTCCACAACTACATGTCCATGAGCCAGGGCAATGGTGGATGGTTGAGGCGTCGATGTGGGCGTATGCCAGAAACTGCAGCAGCTGGCAGCCGTCGCGGATGACAACAGGTCTGCGGCCGCTCCCATAGTGCCAGCAGCAGTGCCAGCAATGCTGGGTCTGTGCTGTCATCAGACCACCCCAGGAGACCATGTGCACGTGGCTCTGGACAGTCCCAACAGGGACCTGTCTCCAGTCACCAACCACCTGCTTCTGATGACAGTACCCAGTCTGGCTTAGTACCTGATATGGTCCGTAGCACCCCTGCCAGGCACAGGTACCGTGTCCATGGCCAGAGACAGTGATCTGTATGACCTGGCTGGTACAGTCTGTGGCTGTCCACAAACACCTGTATATGGCAGCCATGAGGTGGAACTGTGTGCATGCATACACACATGCGAATTGATAACACCTAGGGATACCGCATACATGCACACACTGCATCAACATTGCCCCATCTTGTACTGATGTCCCTCATCAACACACACACACAGACATGTCAATTGGTTGTATCAGTGGCAGACTCAGGCATACCAAGTACACACCCTGCACATATGATGAAACTGTGCCACCTCCTGCATTCTGTAACATCGGTGCAGGAACAGGTTAACATGGTGCTGATGCACAGGGTGACTACATAGAAGTGTAGTAATAGTATCGTGTTGTCAACAGTACAGTGTAATGATATCATTGTGGGTATATCCCAGCATGCCTGATGCAGTTACAGTATGAATATCATTGTATTGTTTTGTACACCCATAGTAATTACCATAGTGTAATGTCTGCACATCTTTGCATACTAGTGGTGAGGCTGTCAACAGAAGGCCACCTACATAGGCAGCACAGGGGATAAGAAAATGTAAGTATTGATACTCAATGATGGACATGTCAACTGCAAGTTGCATGCTGTCCACACTCAACTCTGCAATGAGGATGTTTGAGGATGTTGATATCTGTGCAGTAATACACAACAGATTCAAGACTCACAAGAGCACCCTAGCACTACAAGGTCACACCTCGTACCATGCATGACAGCCCCAAAACACAGAACTAGCTATGACAGGAGAGAGCGTCTCCATACATGTCAAGGATACTGTGGTGCCAGGACAGGTAGCATACATCCTACAAAGTTTGGAACTGCTGAGTGAGGGCTCAGTGTCTGCTATTCGAAATGTGTATTAGTTCAGGTATGAGCACTTGGGTTTCAGGCCAGTTATTCTATATTACGAAGGTACATGGTCTGTACACTTGTGGGAGGTGGGGCTGGACACAGCCCGTCTGACCTGTGACTTTCTGGGTACAGGCTTATAGTGCCTGCATATATGCACTGTTACCTACTGGAAGTCGTACACCTTGTTTGTTGCAGCATAGTTTAGATCCAGGCCTGCTGACTGTAGCTTTGTTGGTATGCATATTTGCTTGATATGTCCCTGAAACACTGATTCCACCTGCAATGCAGATTTACAGTGCCTCTGTGGATCCCTAGTGACATCTGTATTGCTTACTGTACTGATGTCCATGTCTCACTTGACAGAACGTCACTGTTTGTCCTGTTTGCATGTAAGTTGCCTGTAACACATTGCATATGACGTACCTGGCATTTGCTCACAAAAGCATTTATATATGCCAGCACTAACAAATCAAGAGCACTACACCCTCACATACTCACCTTGAGTACCTTGTTCCCCATTGGCCCTATGTGTTGTTAATTATTGTGGGATTCTCAATACTATGGTAGCATGTGCAAAGGTCACTTGTCAATCTCCTCTCTGGTCCAGTTGTTGAATCTGTGAGTCATGTGGCAATGTTACAGCTGCCTCATGTACACAGACAACCCTCTCCCCTTCCCATAAACGTACAACACATGTGAGAGATGCAACCACATAGCCAAACTGGGAGCTAAGCTCTCTTAACTCAGTACTGGCATACCCTGTCAGGTGGAGTGGGATACTACAGTGAATACAATACCAGTCTCACATAGACCTGCCACGACAGCAATCCAAACACAGAAACACACAGGAACATTCTTGGAGTCTCAGAATAGCATCCTGCCTGAGCAGCAGACACCTGCGAAGCAGACACACAAGCAAACGTTACGCCAGAACAGAGCACTTGCAACACATAACTCACAAAGACTGTGTGCCAAACAGTCACAGCCTATATGGCTTAACAACACACCTGCTACAGTTGTAATAGGTACCTCTATCGTCAGGTACACTGAGGTCCTGCTCACCAGGCTGAACAAGGAGAAGGTCATGGTGAGATGCCCGTTGGGCACTATGATCCACCACATAACACAAGCATACAGGTCACTCCAAGGCATGTACAAATATGACTCAGTCATTGTCCGTGCCAGTGTGAATGACCTGTGACGTACCTCCCTGGACTACATGATAGGGGACATAGAGGGGCTCTCTGAGCATGTGGCACAGGCTGGTATGACCCTGACCTTGAGTAGCATCTTACCCTCACCAAGAATGCTGCCACAATATGTAGACAGGATGATCAATTTCTACAATTGCCTTATGTTTCAGTGACATTCAAAGGGGATCCAATGCCTGTCAGCATGGGATTACATGCTAGACAAGCCACGTTGCTTTGCTAGGGACAGCTTGCACCTGTCACTCATGGGCCGTTGTATATTGGCAGAGGCTCTTGCTACACACATAGTGCCTTTTTATGCAAGGCTCAAATTACATAGCCACCTACACAGGTATCACACGGGATAGGACACTAATAGTAATGCTACTCAACGCCAGCAGTGTAAACCTCAGGATGCATGCAGTGGAAACTGTCCTTAGCATGGAGAACAGCAATATCTGTGCAGTAACAGACTCCTGGTACAAGGATCCCAGGTGCACCCCATCACTGCCAGGTCATACCTCATACCATGCTTGTCGTCCCCTAAACATGCACCAAACCAGAACAGGGGGGTTGTATCCAAAGGCACCACAGATACACACACCTCCAGGTTGGTGGCACAGCAAAAAGCATCAGAGCCTATCCATGTGCAACTAACAGTGGGTTAGACTGCCTTCAGGTTCATAGCCTGGCACACACCACCCTCCCATACCCAGGAAACCCACTTGGCCTTCCTGACAACACTGGGAATATGACGGTTTCTACAAACACCATTATATGGGTGGACTGCAACTACCCAAACATAGAGTGTGAGCATTACTCTAGCTCCAAGACCCTAACTGAAAGGTTCCTAGCATTCATTCACTGAATTGCTATGGAACAACTTGTTACCACTCCCACAAGAGGTGTAACATGCTACACCTGTTCATCAACAACATGTGGACTATATGCTCCAGACCAGTCATGTATCCCTCGCTGGTAGGATGACACCATATACAACTCACACTGTATATTCACATACCACATGCAGCCCCTGCACAGAACACCACAGTCATACAGTTGTCTAATGCAGATTCCATGTATTCACATGAGGCAGGCTTCAGACTTGGGAACTATTGAAGGTCACAGGTACCTATGTGTATGTGGCACACACATACATCATGTGTGCATTGGCATTACTGATATGATCTATGTCGTGCAATATTGGGAACAACACCCCACACACATGGACAAACTGTGTGACAAAAACACACATGGCGTTTGTAGGATACAAACCCCTACCTAACTGTGTTATGACACTTGTGAGAGACGCAGTAGCAGAGCGCACTATTTGCATTACTGGGAGGCTTGCTTTCTCCTGCTGTACTTATAGGGTGCTGACATCATCAGTGTTTAGACAGTGGAATATGCAGCATGTGGTGTGTTGTACTAGTTGCCAAAAGGGACATTTCTCTTACACATAGAATTGCACACAAACTATGTCCCCCCCCCCCACATACACTGAGCACTTGCAGGATTCAAACCCCTACCTAACTATGTTATGACATTTGTGAGAGATGCATTAGCAGAGCGCGCTATTTGCATTATTGGGAGGCTTGCTTTCTCCTGCTGTACTTATAGGGTGCTGACATCATCAGTGTTTAGACAGTGGAATATGCAGCATGTGGTGTGTTGTACTAGTTGCCAAAAGGGACATTTCTCTTAAACATAGAATTGCACACAAACTATGCCCCCCACACATACACTGAGCACTTGCAGGATTCAAACCCCTACCTAACTATGTTATGACATTTGTCAGAGATGCATTAGCAGAGCGCGCTATTTGCATTATTGGAAGGCTTGCTTTCTCCTGCTGTACTTATAGGGTGCTGACATCATCAGTGTTTAGACAGTGGAATATGCAGCATGTGGTGTGTTGTACTAGTTGCCAAAAGGGACATTTCTCTTACACATAGAACTGCACACAAACTATGCCCCCCACACAAACACTGAGCACTTGCAGGATTCAAACCCCTATCTAACTATGTTATGACATTTGTCAGAGATGCATTAGCAGAGCGCGCTATTTGCATTATTAGGAGGCTGGCTTTCTCCTGCTGTACTTATAGGGTGCTGACATCATGAGTGTTTAGACAGTGGAATATGCAGCATGTGGTGTGTTGTACAAGTTGCCAAAAGGGACATTTCTCTTACACATAGAATTGCACACAAACTATGCCCCACACACATACACTGAGCACTTGCAGGATTCAAACCCCTACCTAACTATGTTATGACATTTGTCAGAGATGCATTAGCAGAGCGCGCTATTTGCATTATTGGAAGGCTTGCTTTCTCCTGCTGTACTTATAGGGTGCTGACATCATCAGTGTTTAGACAGTGGAATATGCAGCATGTGGTGTGTTGTACTAGTTGCCAAAAGGGACATTTCTCTTACACATAGAATTGCACACAAACTATGCCCCCCACACATACACTGAGCACTTGCAGGATTCAAACCCCTACCTAACTATGTTATGATATTTGTCAGAGATGCAGTAGCAGAGCACGCTATTTGCATTATTGGGAGGCTTGCTTTCTCCTGCTGTACTTATAGGGTGCTGACATCATCAGTGTTTAGACAGTGGAATATGCAGCATGTGGTGTGTTGTACTAGTTGCCAAAAGGGACATTTTTCTTACACATAGAATTGCACACAAACTATGTCCCCCCCCCACATGCACTGAGCACTTGCAGGATTCAAACCCCTACCTAACTATATTATGACACTTAAGAAAGATGCATCAGCAGAGCGCGCTATTTGCATTATTGGAAGGTTTGCTTTCTCTTGCTTTACTTATAGGGTGCTGACATCATCAGTGTTTAGACAGTGGAATATGCAGCATGTGGTGTGTTGTACTAGTTGCCAAAAGGGACATTTTTCTTACACATAGAATTGCACACAAACTATGCCCCCCACACATACACTGAGCACTTGCAGGATTCAAACCCCTACCTAACTATGTTATGACATTTGTGAGAGGTGCATTAGCAGAGCGCACTATTTGCATTATTGGGAGGCTTGCTTTCTCCTGCTGTACTTATAGGGTGCTGACATCATCAGTGTTTAGACAGTGGAATATGCAGCATGTGGTGTGTTGTACTAGTTGCCAAAAGGGACATTTTTCTTACACATAGAATTGCACACAAATTATGACCCCCCCACATACACTGAGCACTTGCAGGATTCAAACCCCTACCTAACTATGTTATGACATTTGTCAGAGATGCATTAGCAGAGCGCGCTATTTGCATTATTGGGAGGCTTGCTTTCTCCTGCTGTACTTATAGGGTGCTGACATCATCAGTGTTTAGACAGTGGAATATGCAGCATGTGGTGTGTTGTACTAGTTGCCAAAAGGGACATTTCTCTTACACATAGAATTGCACACAAACTATGCCCCCCCACATACACTGAGCACTTGCAGGATTCAAACCCCTACCTAACTATGTTATGACATTTGTGAGAAATGCATTAGCAGAGCATGCTATTTGCATTATTGGGAGGCTTGCTTTCTCCTGCTGTACTTATAGGGTGCTGACATCATCAGTGTTTAGACAGTGAAATATGCAGCATGTGGTGTGTTGTACTAGTTGCCAAAAGGGACATTTCTCTTACACATAGAATTGCACACAAACTATGCCCCCCCCACATACACTGAGGACTTGCAAGATTCAAACCCCTACCTAACTATGTTATGACATTTGTCAGAGATGCATTAGCAGAGCGCGCTATTTGCATTATTGGGAGGCTTGCTTTCTCCTGCTGTACTTATAGGGTGCTGACATCATCAGTGTTTAGACAGTGGAATATGCAGCATGTGGTGTGTTGTACTAGTTGCCAAAAGGGACATTTTTCTTACACATAGAATTGCACACAAACTATGCCCCCCACACATACACTGAGCACGATTCAAACCCCTACCTAACTATGTTATGACATTTGTCAGAGATGCATTAGCAGAGTGCGCTATTTGCATTATTGGGAGGCTTGCTTTCTCCTGCTGTACTTATAGGGTGCTGACATCATCAGTGTTTAGACAGTGGAATATGCAGCATGTGGTGTGTTGTACTAGTTGCCAAAAGGGACATTTTTCTTACACATAGAATTGCACACAAACTATGCCCCCCACACATACACTGAGCACTTGCAGGATTCAAACCCCTACCTAACTATGTTATGACATTTGTCAGAGATGCATTAGCAGAGTGCGCTATTTGCATTATTGGGAGGCTTGCTTTCTCCTGCTGTACTTATAGGGTGCTGACATCATCAGTGTTTAGACAGTGGAATATGCAGCATGTGGTGTGTTGTACTAGTTGCCAAAAGGGACATTTTTCTTACACATAGAATTGCACACAAACTATGCCCCCCACACATACACTGAGCACTTGCAGGATTCAAACCCCTACCTAACTATGTTATGACATTTGTAAGAGATGCATTAGCAGAGTGCGCTATTTGCATTATTGGGAGGCTTGCTTTCTCCTGCTGTACTTATAGGGTGCTGACATCATCAGTGTTTAGACAGTGGAATATGCAGCATGTAGTGTGTTGTACTAGTTGCCAAAAGGGACATTTTTCCTTTCTCCTGCTGTACTTATAGGGTGCTGACATCATCAGTGTTTAGACAGTGGAATATGCAGCATGTGGTGTGTTGTACTAGTTGCCAAAAGGGACATTTTTCTTACACATAGAATTGCACACAAACTATGCCCACCCCACATACACTGAGCACTTGCAGGATTCAAACCCCTACCTAACTATGTTATGACATTTATGAGAAATGCATTAGCAGAGCGTGCTATTTGCATTATTGGGAGGCTTGCTTTCTCCTGCTGTACTTATAGGGTGCTGACATCATCAGTGTTTAGACAGTGAAATATGCAGCATGTGGTGTGTTGTACTAGTTGCCAAAAGGGACATTTATCTTACACATAGAATTGCACACAAACTATGCCCACCCCACATACACTGAGCACTTGCAGGATTCAAACCCCTACCTAACTATGTTATGACATTTGTCAGAGATGCATTAGCAGAGCGCGCTATTTGCATTATTGGGAGGCTTGCTTTCTCCTGCTGTACTTATAGGGTGCTGACATCATCAGTGTTTAGACAGTGGAATATGCAGCATGTGGTGTGTTGTACTAGTTGCCAAAAGGGACATTTCTCTTACACACAGAATTGCACACAAACTATGTCCCCCCCACATACACTGAGCACTTGCAGGATTCAAACCCCTACCTAACTATGTTATGACATTTGTGAGAGATGCATTAGCAGAGCGCTATTTGCATTATTGTCAGGCTTGCTTTCTCCTGCTGTACTTATAGGGTGCTGACATCATCAGTGTTTAGACAGTGGAATATGCAGCATGTGGTGTGTTGTACTAGTTGCCAAAAGGGACATTTTTCTTACACATAAAATTGCATACAAATTATGCCCCCCCCCAACATACACTGAGCACTTGCAGGATTCAAACCCCTACCTAACTATGTTATGACATTTGTGAGAGATGCATTAGCAGAGCATGCTATTTGCATTATTGGGAGGCTTGCTTTCTCCTGCTGTACTTATAGGGTGCTGACATCATCAGTGTTTAGACAGTGAAATATGCAGCATGTGGTGTGTTGTACTAGTTGCCAAAAGGGACATTTCTCTTACACATAGAATTGCACACAAACTATGCCCCCCCACATACACTGAGTACTTGCAGGATTCAAACCCCTACCTAACTATGTTATGACATTTGTCAGAGATGCATTAGCAGAGCGCGCTATTTGCATTATTGGGAGGCTTGCTTTCTCCTGCTGTACTTATAGGGTGATGATATCATCAGTGTTTAGACAGTGAAATATGCAGCATGTGGTGTGTTGTACTAGTTGCCAAAAGGGACATTTCTCTTACACATAGAATTGCACACAAACTATGCCCCCCCCACATACACTGAGCACTTGCAAGATTCAAACCCCTACCTAACTATGTTATGACATTTGTCAGAGATGCATTAGCAGAGCGCGCTATTTGCATTATTGGGAGGCTTGTTTTCTCCTGCTGTACTTATAGGGTGCTGACATCATCAGTGTTTAGACAGTGGAATATGCAGCATGTGGTGTGTTGTACTAGTTGCCAAAAGGGACATTTCTCTTCCACACAAACTCCCCCCCCCCCCCACATACACTGAGCACTTGCAGGATTCAAACCCCTACCTAACTATGTTATGACATTTGTCAGAGATGCATTAGCAGAGCGCGCTATTTGCATTATTGGGAGGCTTGTTTTCTCCTGCTGTACTTATAGGGTGCTGACATCATCAGTGTTTAGACAGTGGAATATGCAGCATGTGGTGTGTTGTACTAGTTGCCAAAAGGGACATTACTTATAGGGTGCTGACTTCATCAGTGTTTAGACAGTGGAATATGCAGCATGTGGTGTGTTGTACTAGTTGCCAAAAGGGGCATTTCTCTTCCACATAGAATTGCACACAAACTTTCCCCCCCCCACATACACTGAGCACTTGCAGGATTCAAACCCCTATCTAACTATGTTATGACATTTGTCAGAGATGCATTAGCAGAGCGCGCTATTTGCATTATTGGGAGGCTTGCTTTCTCCTGCTGTACTTATAGGGTGATGACATCATCAGTGTTTAGACAGTGAAATATGCAGCATGTGGTGTGTTGTACTAGTTGCCAAAAGGGACATTTCTCTTACACATAGCATTGCACACAAACTATGCCCCCCCCACATACACTGAGCACTTGCAAGATTCAAACCCCTATCTAACTATGTTATGACATTTGTCAGAGATGCATTAGCAGAGCGCGCTATTTGCATTATTGGGAGGCTTGCTTTCTCCTGCTGTACTTATAGGGTGCTGACATCATCAGTGTTTAGACAGTGGAATATGCAGCATGTGGTGTGTTGTACTAGTTGCCAAAAGGGACATTTCTCTTACACATAGAATTGCACACAAACTATGCCCCCCAACATACACTGAGCACTTGCAGGATTCAAACCCCTACCTAACTATGTTATGACATTTGTCAGAAATGCATTAGCAGCGCGCGCTATTTGCATTATTGGGAGGCTTGCTTTCTCCTGCTGTACTTATAGGGTGATGACATCATCAGTGTTTAGACAGTGAAATATGCAGCATGTGGTGTGTTGTACTAGTTGCCAAAAGGGTCATTTCTCTTACACATAGCATTGCACACAAACTATGCCCCCCCCACATACACTGAGCACTTGCAAGATTCAAACCCCTACCTAACTATGTTATGACATTTGTCAGAGATGCATTAGCAGAGCGCGCTATTTTCATTATTGGGAGGCTTGCTTTCTCCTGCTGTACTTATAGGGTGCTGACATCATCAGTGTTTAGACAGTGGAATATGCAGCATGTGGTGTGTTGTACTAGTTGCCAAAAGGGACATTTCTCTTACACATAGAATTGCACACAAACTATGCCACCCCCCCCCACATACACTGAGCACTTGCAGGATTCAAACCCCTACCTAACTATGTTATGACATTTGTCAGAGATGCATTAGCAGAGTGCACTTTTTGCATTATTGGGAGTCTTGCTTTCTCCTGCTGTACTTATAGGGTGCTGACATCATCAGTGTTTAGACAGTGGAATATGCAGCATGTGGTGTGTTGTACTAGTTGCCAAAAGGGACATTTCTCTTACACATAGAATTGCACACACACTACTCCCCCCCCACATACACACTGAGCACTTGCAGGATTCAAACCCCTATCTAACTATGGTATGACACTTGGGAGAGATGCAGTAGCATAGTGCGCTATTTGCATTACTGGGAGGCTTGTTTTCTCCTGCTGTACTTATAGGGTGCTGACATCATCAGTGTTTAGACCGTGGAATATGCAGCATATGGTGTGTTGTACTAGTTGCCAAAAGGGACGTTTTTCTTACACATAGAATTGCATACACACTACTCCCCCCCACATACACACACACACACTGAGCACTTGCAGGATTCAAACCACCTACCTAATTATGTTATGACATTTGTGAGAGACGCAGTAGCAGAGTGCACTATTTGCTTTACTGGGAGGCTTGCTTTCTCCTGCTGTACTTATAGGGTGCTGACATCATCAGTGTTTAGACAGTGGAATATGCAGCATGTGGTGTGTTGTACTAGTTGCCAAAAGGGACATTTCTCTTACACATAGAATTGCACACAGACTTCTCCCCCTCCACATACACACACACTGAGCACTTGCAGGATTCAAATCCCTACTTAACTATGTTATGACACTTGTGAGAAACGCAGTAGCAGAGCACGCTATTTGCATTACTGGGAGGCTTGTTTTCTCCTGCTGTACTTATAGGGTGCTGATATCATCAGTGTTTAGACAGTGGAATATGCAGCATGTGGTGTGTTGTACTAGTTGCCAAAAGGGACATTTCTCTTACACACACACGACTCTCCCCCCTACAGTCACACACACACTGAGCACTTGCAGGATTCAAACCCCTATCGAACTATATTATGACACTTGTGGAGACGCAGTAGCTGAGCACGCTATTCAAATTAATGGGCATCATTTGTGCTCCTGACATATGTATAGTGTGCTGACATCATTATTTATGAAGAGGTATGTACATCTGTTACTATCCATCAGTAAGGGGTAGAGCATATATATGCATTAACTTTGCAGAGGCACAATGGCCTACTGTACTGCGGAGGCAGACGCCACATACACTGTGGATAGCCTTCTGTATTCCCTAGGGACAACAGCCTAGTATTGCACTCTCTGGCCGTATGTTTACCTGTCAGATGCAAGTATCTGTTGCTCATATACTGTTTGTGGGTCTTTATTGCCATAGCTTTCCCTATCTCTATGAACAACTTGTGTACTGTGGCAGATGTTTGCATATGAGTGGGATCCAGTACTTTACTTATGTCTCTGTTGTAATTTCACTGTGTGCACTGGGCAGATTTCTGTATTGTGGGAGGTTCCTGTGTTAACACATACAAATGCCAGATATGTGTGTGCAACTGCTGAACTGTGACATAGCCTAAGTGTGTGAGCATGCCCAGTTCACAGTTTCTATGGCTTGTTGACTGACACGTCTCATTTATCTAAGTGTGCGAGCATGCCCAGTGTGAACTTTCCATATGTTGGGATCTGTGGTCCACCACATTTGTGTTTGTGTGTGGACTTCATCTATATTTCACATGTACAGTTGAGTGTTGGACATCAGGTTGTGTTCTTACTTCCCAACTGCTTTGTGTCTGAACCTAACAGGCATTATGCTGTGCATGCAGGGTTGCCATGGGATAGTTTGCATACAGTTGTCAACATCCTTTCATACTGACCAAACAGTGTATTGTTGTATAGTGTACCGGTTCAGTACTTTCACTGTGGTGGACAGTATCATCGGTTTCAGTCCTATCACTGCTTGTAATATTTATAGTGAGCACACCAGACTGGTTGAGGGCCAGTTGTGCAGATATGACCATGTTGCATTTTGTTCAGATATGGACAACATAGAACAGGATTGTCCGACATTGTTAATGTATTCCACAACTTGTGTGGACAGTGACAAACAATGACCATGTGCCCTAGGCCATTTGTAATGCTAGTCAGAGAGTGTCCTTCAACACACATATTTACTGGTGTTTGCCATGACATATGTCAAGATTAGTGTGCTGTGCCTCTGTCTACCCATGACATACAGGTGATATCCAGTGTACACCTACCATCTCCCATCCAGTCATCATGATTCCTCTGGATGACAGTCAATGAGGGACTCCCTGGATAACTTGTACTGGGGGTTTAGTCATGAGTGGAGTGAGCTTCTGGGTTATGGACCGATCGGTACAGCATGTCCTGTTTATGTCTGTGCTGGGGTTCAGGCCTGTCATCTGTATAGGTCACCAGCATTCAGATTTTACATGGTGCCAGATGTCCATTGATTCCAGCTTGGTCATGGCTTTATACATCAGGCAGAGATCACCTCCAGCCAGACGGTATGGCACTGTGTTGAGCTGCAGTTTGTTTAATCAGGCAACACATGGCATCTGTTACAGCTCTGAGATCCTCCTGGTGGGGTATTTGTGGTGTCTTTCCAGTTGATTCAGGTGTCTGCTAAGGTACATCCCACAAGGGCCATTGTACGCAATTGTGAGGCTACTGATGGATGACTGGAGAGGCATGATGACCTACCCTGACCTAGCTGTGCTTACCTTCATGATTAGGTGGGTATATGGTATGTTTCTGTAACCACTGCAGACACATGGTTGTCACATGCAGGATATCTATCACATTGTGTCCCCAGGTCTCTTATTGCTCCTGATGTACTTAATGGGTTAACACCTATGTGGTAATTTGTGGCCATGTACTGTGTTTCCACAGGGGATGACTATACACTATTCTGCATTTAGCTTGTTGACATGGTTGTGGCACCACTTGTCTGTTTCTATGTGTGCCTTTTGTAGGATGCTTGTGTCAGCTGGAGGTTCCGATATGGTGGGCAGTTTGTAGTCATCTGCGAACCTGTTCAGACAGAGTCCTTCCATGTTGGCCTGTACCTATGTGACATATATAGCATACAAGAGAGGTCCCAGGACTGTGCCTTGTGGGATGCCAGTTGTACCTGGTTTGTAGTCTGACATGGCTGCAGCATGTCTGACCAGGTCAATTCTGTCCTTGAGCTGGTTTGCAACCCATCTACTTGGATAGGGGTTTATAGTTAGGCTGGTGAGCTTATCTGTACTGAACAACTGGGGTATTGTATGGAAGGGTATAGCAAGGTCCAGATAGGCTGTGTGAACCACATTCCCCTCATCAATGGCCTTGGTGCATGTTTCACATGAGTCAGACATGTTTAAGGGGCAGGATCTGCCCTATGAAAGCCACACTGGGTAGGGTCCAATGTCTGTAGGTACCCATTCTCATTATTCCTGGGATCCATGATCATCCTCTCCATTACATTGCCAACCTAGATAGTCAGGTTTGAGGAGTAATAGTTTGCAGTATCCATTCAGGCACCACATTTGTGGTGAGGGACCACTGTTGCTGTACACTGCTCTTTGGGTACATATCCTGTGGTAAGACTGTGAGTGCGCAGTAGTGCCATTTGGTGTTCCATTCTTCTTACAGTACTTGTTGGACACAACCCAGGACACCATCTGGTACCATTAATGCTGTGTGGTTTGCCTTGTAGATGCTGGCTGTTACCTCAGCATCTGCAATGTCAGGGGGCCAGCACTCTGCTGGGATAGATATTTGGCAGTTTGGTGCTGGTGGGGAGTTTGCAAAGAATCTGTTAGGTTGGATGTTGGCAATGTGTGTGGGTTTGGTGTATTGTTTGTGATATTTGAGTACTGCAGAGCATATGTGTGGATTATCACCATGGTTCCTACCATCAGTTAGGACAGCTGTGTTATTATCCTTTGTGTCCTGCACAATTTGTATCGTCATAGGTTCATTGGTTCATACTAGGCTATCTTCCCTGGCCATGTTTGAGCATAGACAGACTGTGTGTGTCTTTCGACACCCCTTGCAATGTGCATATTATGCCCATTTGGGGTTTACTTTACTAGATGTGACACAGGTATGGCCCCCAGTGTACACCTACTATCTCCCATGCACATGACCGGATTTCTCTTGTTGTGTATGAGTGTGGAGCTCAGCCTATCATGGACTGGGATTCTGTTCCAGAGTGTAAGGAGCCTCTGGGTTATGGATCTGTCCCTCCAGCACATCCTATTTATCTATGTGTGGAGGTTCAGATATCTCACTGTGGTGTCTCTGCTGGATTTGGAGTTTCTGCAGTGGAGCATGTCCATTCATTCTGGATTGGACATGGCCTTGTACATCAGGCATACATCGCCTCTGACTGGGCAGTATGCATGTGAATTGGGCTGTGGTTTCTTCAGCCAGGCAGCAGATGACAAATGTTTGGACCCTTTATCCTCTTGGTGAGTTACATTTGGGGTCTTTCTAACTGCTGCAGGTGTCGGGTAAGGTACATCCGAACTGGGGCATTGTTCTCAAGTATGGGCCTGATAAGGGAAGAGTATGGGGGCACAGTGACCTCTCTTGATCTACATGTGCATCCTTTCATATTAAGGTGGGCAATATAGCAGGTCTTCCTGGCCACCTTGGCAATGTGAGTGTCACGACGGGTTACCGTCCACTTGTGTCCCTAGGTCCCTGATTACTTCTTCCGTACATAATGGATTGCCACCTATGTCATACTTTGTGTGTGCCTTGTTTGGTATTTGTTGAGACATTCATACTCTGCAGTGTCTTCAGGAAGGCTGGCTGGGGTTCCTGGGTTTGTGAGGGTGGTCTGTAGCAGGCTGCAAACAGGGACACAGTTTGAGCCACTGTTACATGCCCGTGGATAATCCATGCTGCTTCTTGCTGTGGTACCAACCTGGGGGTGTGGTTATCCTTGACAATTACTGATAGCCACACTCCTATTGTAGTTTATTCCATGTTTTGGGGCTGTAGAGCATGGTATAAGGCATAACCTGGTAGTATTAGGGTGCTCTTCTGGGCCTTGACTCAGGTTTCTGTTACAGAACAGATATTAACATTCTCCATGCTGAGGTGGGTTTGGTCTGCACGCACCTTGCAGTTAAGACTTCTGGCATTGGGTAGCATTACGTCCAGGTTGTTATCCCTTGTGTTACCTATGGTGGTGGGTTTGTGTTTCCAGCCTTACCTATTCAAGGCACAGTGGGGGTGACAACAGCCTTTGCCAGTATCCACACAGCCAGGTGTGCTGGGTGCGTGCCATCCCTAGCAGGTGGAGCATCATGTCTTGCTTGGCATGTCATCCCAGGCTGTCAGCCATTTGTTCCCCTTTGCTAACAGCAATACTTCAGCCAATTATTGTACTTGATCTTGTTGTCTTCATAGTGTGGCATCATGCTTGGTGAGGGTGAGATGTTAGGCAGGGTCTTCATGTTTGCATATACTAGATGGTGTTACATTGCTTAACACATGACAATCATGCCTCAGGTGGTGCTGCAGGGCTGCCTATGTCGGATGCACATACTACACTCCCTGTACATATTTGAAAGCAGGTTGTGTCATGTTAGGCGTCCCTGTTACTATATGAGTGAGTCAGAGAGGGGTATCATTCCCAGGGTTCCTACTGAGCCAGTGTATGTGCTATGCGTTGCCTCTTTGCCAAGGCCAGGGCATACTGGGCACGCCTCCTTCTGCCTACTGGGGCAGGCTCAGGTTGTTCCTCCTCCGAGTCACGCTTTGCCTGTGATGGCCTTGGCAATGGTGGGGGGCTGTTTGTTCCGGCCGTATGCTGGTCCTGCTGAAGCTGTTTTCGCAGAATCATATTATGCAGCATAGCACATACCATGACAATTTGGGTACATGTAGTTGGTGAGTACTGCAAGGCTCCACCAGATGTATCCAGGCACCGGAACTGTGACTTGAGCAGCCCAAACACATGCTCTATTACATTTCGTGTTTGTGCGTGTGCCTCATTATGGCGTTCTTGTTCAGGTGTATGTGCGTTTCTGATGGGTGTCATCAGCCACGGCTCCAGTGCATATCCAGCATCCCCCACTAAGTGACCATGTGGGATGTCCCCATTGGCAAATGTCTGGTACAGCTGCATCAAATGCCAGATATGGGAATCATGGTAGCTTCCAGGGCAGCCAGCACACACATTCATTATTATGCCCTGGGCGTCACACATGACCTGGCAGTTGATGGAGGGGGAAGCCCTTGCGGTTAATGTAGGCCCTACCCCGCTCACCGGCTGGTGCTTTGATGCGTATATGCGTGCAGTCTATTGCACCCACTACCTCAGGGTATTCCGCTATTTGCTGGAAGAGACGCATATTGCTGGCCAATACCTCACAGGAATTGGGGAAATATACATGCTCACCGACATGTGCTGACATGGCATCCAGGAACTGGTGCAGTACCCTGGAAGCTGATGCCTGTGATATCCCCATCATATCATCAGTTGATCTCTGGAAGGTACCTGTTGCTAGTATTCTTAGGCCAACACATACCTTGGTTTCCACTGGGATGGGTTCCCCTCTGTTGGTTCTGTGTGTGAGGCGTGGCCTGCACAGCTCAACAATTTGCTGCAGGATGTCTCTGTCCACTCTATAGCACTCCACTATCTCCAGCTCATGTAACCCCTGGTAGGTAACCCTGGGCCTGTACACTCTTCTCCGTCTCCTCACTGTGGGTTGTCTGGCAGCATTTGCATTGTCACCACCCTCAGCAAGTCTCCTATGTCTCCTTATAACAGCTATGGCAGCCCCCAGCATGTTTGGTCTGAGTGCAGCTTTTTCAGTTTTCACTTCTAATAGCTTACTCCTGTCTTGCAGTGTCTCTTGAGAGAAACATACTGCAATGCTGTTTGCAGTGTTTTAAGTGCTGGGCTGGGCTAGTATTCTGCCTGTGTAATTGCCTGCTTCTAATTGTTTTCACCTGCTAGCTCTACCAATATTCCCTGCTAGCTTCCTACTATTTCTTCTGCTTCCTTTTTCCTCTCTGTTTCCTCAGGGGGGAGCAGCGCGCATACCAGCGAAAACACGCTCACAGTGGCTACCACGTGCGCACACATGCTTACATGGACTAGAATCTGCTTATTCAGGTTAAAACGTGTGCACACCAGCACAACCAGGTTTATAGATCTTTACACAGGCTCCTACATGCTTACTCTGCCTTACACGCGCGCACTCTGTCTTACTCGCGCCTCCCAGCATGCACACGCGCGCATGCACGTACAGCAAAAAACTTTGGTGTTAGCCACAGTGTACACCTTCCATTTCTTGACTTTCCCATGCTTATCTCTTGACACTCCTCTTTCTATGCTGTGTGACTGACATCTTTCACATACCACTTTGCTCCAATGAGCTTGATTTCTTTCTAACATTCCCCCCTGTGATGTCACCTATCTCCTACTCTGTTACTCCCCCTTATCTAGCCTCTTACACTACACGGAATGTGCTTATTTGCTATGTGACAGTGCGATTCACTATCCTACCACTCATTTACATAGGATTGCCTACTAATGCTTAGTTATGTGTCTTACACTCAGCTTCCCCCCTTAGCAACCACTAAACGGTGGCCATGTTGTTTTCGTTCTGCTAGTCCCTGCATTGTAAATCCATGCATTGCATAAAACCCACATTTGTGGGTTTCAAACCTTTATTTTTATGTCTTATATAGCGCAGCCCGTTTGCGCGGGGCTGCGCTGCGTTTAAACCTCGCCGATCGCCGAAAAATAAATAATTTATTTTCTTTCATGTTTGCATCGGGTTACCGTGCCAATGGCCACATATTTGGCCATTGGCATGCTGCCTGATACATATGCACACTTTATTTGGAGCTGACATGGCTCCATTGTGTTATTTGCAGAAACGTACTCAGTTGTCAACTGAGTACATTTCTGCACCTAACACGACTCTTACACGGGCTGGTTGTAGCTTCATGGATCGCTAATCTACCTTATTTATATGCCTTTCGGCTGCAAGTGAGGTAATTAGCATATCCACGCCCTGCCCATGTAAGAGACGTTTTAGCTGGTCTCTTACACGGTATTTCGGGTTGTTCCTGGATCACTATGGCTGCATGGAGTCTTACACAACTCTTAGACTCCGTGCAAGCCATCGTGAATCCTGCCCAATGTCTTTGGCATATTGTTCCTTCATAACATTACAAATCTTTTTATGCCTTTCCCTACTTTAATATATTCTGCATTATATGCTATTTGAATCTGAATGGCAAGATGATCAGTTAAAAAAATAATTTCTATAGTACTAGTAGCATTTTCAAGTATACCTTGAGAATATAAGGTATAATGTGTGTCAGTCATTTATAAATGCCTTTTATATGTATACCCTCTATTGTGCCATAGTACTAAAGCACCATAAGAAATCAGTTTTTTACATATCTTAATATTGGTACCTATTTTCTTGTACTCTTCCTTATCTTACAAATAAAATCACCATAACAATTAATTTCCAAATTAACAATCACATATGGTATAACTGACACAAATAATTGCACTCTGTCATTATTATCAGTATGTGCATGTACATAAACACAATTATCCTGTATGTAAGATGTAACATACATGTCTAGAATAATACATCTTCCAGGGTGGAAAATAATACAACCTGAAATTTGAAATTTTAATTCCTGTTAAACTTTGCTATGCCCAAGCAAGTGTCATGCGCAAAGCTTCATTCAATGCTTCCCCAAATAGCTTTGGTTTGTTGGCAGTGTTGTTTAATCAACAATCTGGTGCTTCAAAAGCAAACCACATTCATATGCAGTATCTAATATAATTCCAATAACAAAATTATTCTGGCATCACTTTTAGTACTATTCATATTAACAAAGAAAAAAAAATTTAAGCTTTACCTTTGTTTGGAAAACTTGTTTTGTAATAGCTTTATCTTATATTTCTTAACTAATTTTCCAGGAATCATATGTTGCTCCCTGTCCTCAGTAATATCATTTTGGTTGCTCCCCTCCTTACTATCAATTTCATCAGCCTTATTTTGCTGTAAAGGGTTGTTATCCTTATCAATACCCATTGATTCTATGTCTAGCCCTACTTTACTGACTAAATTACTCTCAGCATTATCATCAGTACTCACATTTGCTAAATCATATCATTCAACACTATCATTTTGTGTGCAATCAAACCAAGTCTCTTTTAGTGCAACATTCCAATAAGTAATTTAAAAATCTTAACAAAATGACCTAGCTCTTAACATTGTGAACATTTACTCCTAGGACAAGAATTTATCAAATAGATATCTGAAATAGTATGTTTTGGTTTGACAACAATATCCAGTCATGCCTCTGCTGTCATTAACATTAATTATGCAATAAATATGCATTATTTGTGAGCCATCCACTTTTAAACTTGCCCAAACAGTACCCAAATGTCTTTTATTTATCTAGTTCATGTAATTTAGCACAGTAGTTGAAGAAAAATGGTTTTAATTCTTCTGGCACATCAGAAGTTAGAAATTGCACAGGTATTGTTTTTGATAGATATATTTTAACTCATAATTACAACATCTCATCATGGACTACAAAATGGTTTGGCATTAAATAATATAAATTTCTCCACTAAGTCATTTGGTTCAAAAGTAATTTTGCAATAATGTTCCCTTACAGTATGAATGGATGCCCATTCATCTGTAGCCGTAAAACTTAATGGGACAACTTTAGTGTCCCATATCGCATATTTGCATATAGACTTAGTAGTTTTGTTTTACAACTGGCTTGGTTCTGTTTTGCCTACCCATATCAGCATAAGAAATTGTACTGTTGGAAGTAACAAATTGCTTCACAGTATCATACTGAACAACAACTATGCCATCTGTATTATTTCCAGTTGCAATAACTCCAGAGGAGTGCCATTTTGAATCTGTATGTTGTTATCCCCAAAAAGAAGTCACTGCTCAACTGCATCTGGCCAGGAAAGTGCCAAGTCTTCCTTCACTTTGTCCTCATTTAGCATCTGACAAAGGGTTACAGCTTTTAAGCCTTCTTAATCTAATGCCATGATTTGAAATTAATTTTTCAGCATAATATCTCCATGCTCCTCACTATGAGACTTACTGTTAGAATCAAAAACAGAGAGCTTCTCTGCAACATCATCAACCATATTAACATCTGTTTCCACAGCAATCCTCCAGTCCATGCTATAGAAAGGGTAACACCACTCTCAAAGAGTAGTAAGGGTGCTTTATTATCATTTGCATTTGATTTATACCATAAAAATACTTTAAATCAATTATTTACACTCCTATTTTATTATGTTCATACTTAAAAAATATTTACAAGTTATCAACAAAAATAAAGTTAACTAAATAATTCTATTTTTTCATTCTTTTTCTTTTATATTTATTCTTGAGCCCCCCATCCTTTCTTCTGTACACATCTTATTTCAGACAATACATCTTCTTCCATTCTCTTGTTATACAACAACTTACTTAAACATTTATATACTCTTATTCAGTTGTGAAATATCTTGAAATGCTCTACCAGGTTCTTATCTACTCTCATTGTATATTCTGTACACTTGCATTTTTAACCAAAAGAGGGAATATCCTCTTATTGTATACTAACAGTTGTAAAGTCTACCATCTGTATGCTATTACTCTGTAATGTTTCTCTTGTAAATTTTACTTCTCTCTATAAACTTATGGAGTTTTTCTCTCCAGAACTCCGCTGAAAATGGACACTTGTTGTCCATTCGGACTATCCTGGAAAACAAATGTTAAATAAAATAATAAATTTTTCCACAGGACAAATATTGTCACAAACAGTACTTCATCCCATTTATCAATATTGCTTTTCATTACTTTAGCATACTTCCAATATAATATCATATTCCTATTTGTACATGGTCCATCCTTATTAAGAGCGATGACCGTTGTGGCCCTCCATCCACCTGGTATCTAACCTGTTTTGAGGTAGTAGTTAAAGAGTGTCTCAAGTGGTCCTGTTAGGTCATATTTTAGGCTATTTCGGATGCTACTAGGGATATTGTTGGGGATCACTGAATAGTGTGTTGTTGCCCTTAACAAGCACCTTCAGGATCTGCTCCCTGTTAATAGTTGGGGGGGGTGGTTATGCTAGAATGCATTTCATAGGGGGGTAGTGGGGGGTGAAGTTAGAGCTATATTTATCAGTCAGTAGATTTGCTGTCACCCTGGTTAGTGAAAGTTGTGCCATTTACCACAATTTCTGCACATATATACTCATTTTTAAACTTTTCCCAAAATTCTTTATTCTTTTTGAAATCAAAAATAATGCTTTGTTGTTCATAGGTTCATACTAAGCTAATGACCACTAGATTATTTACAAGCCTAGCCATGTAATCCAACAAGGTTATGACCCAGAGTTTCTTGGATGACTATATGCTGGGGTATGTTAGCAAAGAGGTAACTAAGGATTAATTTACTTACTGGCAACCATCCAAGACATGGAGGCCAGGCTGGTGGTAAATTTGCAATTTTCCATTTAATGATCAAGGTTTCTTTTGAACAGGATCAGGGAGGAACTCTGCTTCACATAGATGGGGATTCTTTGATACACATATCGGTCCCTCCAGCAGGTTCTATTCATGTTGCAGACAAAGTTCCGACCTTTGGATTTAGTGCTTCTGGTGTTGTTTGTCTTGCAGATGTGCAAGAGATCCCTCAGAGTTCGATCTGAGGAGACCTTCTATACATGGCATAGATCGCCTTTCAGTAACCTGTAAGAGACTTAGTACAGAGATAGGAACTTAAGGCAATCTGTGAAGAACAGAGTATTCATACCCTGGATTCTTCTGGTGAGGAACCTTTCAGGGATTTCCAACTGTTGCAAGTGCCAGGCTAGGGACATGTCAAAGGGAGTATTGCACTCAATGATGGGTCTGATAGGGGCTGAGTAGACTGGTGCTATTACTTCCTTGGACCTACATGCCATACCCTTGATTATGAGTTAGGCAACATAGAATGATTTTCTTACTGTCTGGGCTATGTGTTGTTTAAACACCAGTTTACTGTCTCTTGCATTTTGTTGATGAAGTAATTAGCTCGGGGCACTATAATGCATTTCTTTGCATTGAGTTTTAATCCATGGTTTTCACACCAGTCATTTGTTTGTGTTAGTAGAATGCTTGTGTCATGGGGGAATCTAATATAGCTTTCAATTTACTGTCATCTGCAAACTTGGTGAGCAACTGGCCTTTGACATTAGCCTTGACTTCCAAGAAGAAGATGCCAAACAGGAGCCAGCCCAACACAGTGCCCTAGGGTACTCCACTGGTGACCAGTCTCTTGGTGGAGGGGGTCTCACTGATCCTTCTTCTTGGGTCCTATCTGTTAGCCAGCTGGCAATCCAGCAAGTTATGCAGGGATTTATGTATACTTCTGAGAATTTGTCAACAAAACCTGAGTGGAATATTGTATTGTACACCTTGACTAGGTCAAGGTAGGCAGTATGCACCATTTTCCCCTCTTCCATAGCCATGGTGACCCTTTCAAAGTCTACCAGGTTAGCTAGGCAAGACTTTCCCTTAACAAAGCCAACCTGGGATGGCTCCAATGTCTGTAGGTTGCCAATATCCTTGTTGATCATTTCCATGACAATCCATTCCATGGCTTTGCATATTAGACTTGTCAGACTGATGAGTCTGTAGCTCCTAGGGTCAGTTGATGGCCCACTCGTATGAAGAAGGAGGACTGTTTTAACCTTCCATTCACCTGGCATGTAACCTGTTTTGAGCCCGTAGTTAAAGAGTGCCTCAAGCTGTCCTATTTTAGGCTATTTATTTTTTTTCTTGTGAAATATATTCAATTTATTTGTTTTTATCTCCCCAGATCCCTAACACTTCATTTTGTTTAACTGCAGAATAACTTGTTTTTTGGTATTAGAACTAAATCATCTCAGTAAGTCATACATATTAGTGATGTAACATTCCCTTCCAACTCTCATCTTGGCCTCCCCTCATTTCATGGATACATGTCTGTACTACTGCATTCATTACTAACATAAATAAGTACACACTCATTGGGCATCCCTATCTTATTGCCTCACTTAATGTTTATTTTTTCCCATCCATACATTCATCATAACTTGTACTTATGAATTTTCATAACACTTATTACATTAATATTTTTTGTCCCATACCATGTGCCTTTAAGATCTGCCACATTGCTTTATGCCACATTGCTTCATGGCTCACTGTATCAAAGGCTTTAATTATGTCACATGTTATCAGTCTTACTTCTTTATTTTATCTGTATCATCTCTACTACTCCTTTCACTATAATTGAAATTTATTTTATCTCTCTTCCTTTTATATAATAGATCTCATCTCCTACTACCTTATCCAGTACTTTCTCCATCCTTTTTGTTGTAATTTTTCAGTGTTATAGGCCTCTAATTTTTTTATATTTTTCATTTTATCTTTTTTCCATATAAATTCCCTCACTCTACCACATTTTTTTCCCTTAAACATTCCTTCATCCATTCATTTAATATTAAAAAATACCTTATCATTCATCTTTATTCATGTCCTTATAATACATATAACTTATACCATCCAATCCTGGTGCTCATTGAGTTGCACCTTTTTTTATTACATTTTCTTTTTCTTCTTTTGCTATATTATTTTCTAAAACAATCTTTACTTTTTCAGATTTTTTTCACTTTTCATTCTTCTTGTCCATCCACTTCTGCTTTTTCACATATTTTCTCCACATAATTCTGTACCACCTTCATAATATCTTCTTATTTGCCTATATTACATCATTTTTACATTTACTGTTTCTAATGCATGTTTTTGTGTTTCTATTTCCTTTATTTTGTCACTTCCTTATTTTATTGGGTCTACTCCAAGGATACTGGTTGCTTATGACACACTTCCCTGCTGCTACAAGTGCCCTAACTCCCAAAACCTTGATTCCTGTGCACTGCTACTAAACTAAATATTCCTGTCAAAACCTTTAACCTAACCCTACAAACAACTCCAGATTGCTCCATAAATCTAAAACAACACTCCCTTCCCTAACCATACTGTAAGCAAACTTCCAATCACTCCCTAAACCTAAAATCCTCCTCCCCTCCCTAATCCTACGTTAGTGTTAATTTTCACTCACTACCTGAACCTAAAATCATCCTCCCCCACTTAAACCCCCCTCCTCAACTTACCAGTTCTGTGATGAGAGCTTCATGGCCTGCAACCGTTGCAGCAGTTGTGTCCCTGAACTGATGTTCAAGTTCTATCAGCTTTTCCAGCTCCTGGATTTCGAGCAGCTGGGGGCTCAAGCAGATGTAAGGTTCCCCTTCTGTGTCTTTCTTTATAAAATGGTTTCCGTTATATGATCTTATTTATAATATTTATTTTTCTTATCATTTCTTTCTCCTTTTTAAAGTCTGCAATTAATCTCATTATCCATTTTCCCTCCTTTATTATTTTTCTCTATTTTAGGCTATACCATTCTATGATCTGAAAACTATGCCATCTGTAATGTCTCTGTTGTTTCTTTCATGCCTTTAGAGTAATCTATATAATCAATTTCAATTTTAGAAATTCCCCTTTTATATGTCCATTCTCTATTCTTTCATACTTTTAAATCTCCACATTTTATTAATCCCATTAAGAGCTTAATACCCTATGTTATTTTTCCCTTTTCTTTCATTAGGTTACAGTTAAAATCTTCTAGTATCATGCGTGGCATATTTACTAACACAAATATTTTTTTCTAATTTCTTCAAGTAACTGTTGTGTCTCCATCCTATTAGGATATACAGAAATCACTATTAGTCTTATACATTTTGTCTCATTTTCATATCACATATCACAGCCATTCTTGATACTAATATTGTTACATCTCCTGTTGCAGAACATATCTCATTTCCTACTGATGGAATAGTCCCCCACCCATACTACTTATACTCTTTCCCCCCCTTTTTTTCTTTTTTGTTACATCTTGTGTCTAGCAAGCAAAAACATCCAGTTTTATTTTTTATAGCATTCCACAACCACCAAACCTCTAAATTGTTTCTCATGCTATTCACATTTAATGCTAAAATTCTTATATCAGCCTTTTCCTTTTCATTTTTTTGTAAGTCTCATTCTCCTAAGTTTCCCACCAACTGATTTTCATTATCTTGTTTTGTTCTTCACCTGTCTCCATTTCTTCCGGTTCTTTCTCTTCACTTTATAAAATTGCAGATTTGTTCTCCTCCTGTGTATTATTGACCTCACTGTGAACTGTTACTTATTCTCTAACTACCTCTTCTTTGTTTAACCTTTCTTCAGCATCCCTACCCCTATGCCACCTTCTCTTTCAATATCTTCTGCAATAATATTTTCTACTGTTTGTCTCTCTTTTAAGCTTTACTCTTCATTAAGTCTTTCCTTTTTTTAATATGGGACAGTCAAACCAGTAGTGTCCAAACTGCTTACATTTCTACAGACAGGCTTACATTTTTGATATATGTATCCTCTCCCCACATTGGCCACACATTTGTTTGTTACTGTCTTGTTCTAAACAATTTTTATCCCCACAGAAATAACATGCTTTAAGTTGTACCCAGTACCTAACAATGCCTCTCTTACCATTCACAGTTATTACATTTGAAATATGTTGAATTTCCCATCCTTAACATCCACTCTTATCCACACTTCCCAACACCCAAACCATACAGTTCTTTCATCACATATATTTTAACTTCATATATTTTACTACATAGTGAAAGAAAAAAAGTTTAATTCATGCTCAAACATATCCGAAGTCCTACATTTCACATTTATTTTCTTTTTTAGTTGTAGTCCCCAGCTATGAAATAAAGAGTCTTTCCATGGTGCTATTATATTTCTTTCTTCAGTCTCAGTCATAAATTTTTCAGCAAATTAAAGCTTTCAAATGTCACCTCACAAAATGTTTCAGCTCCCAAATTAAATAAAGCTCTTATGTATTTAATGTCAAACCCTAGAGGCAAACGAATACTATCCACAATGTCATACCTGTTCACACTGCTATTGTTTTCCCTTTTTAATTCTTCCCACTGGTCATCTTCTCTCTGAATACTGCAGGTCTTTGTCCTGTCTCACTTACTTCATCCATTCTTCCTTCCCATGCTGCACCTGCGTTACTTCTTTCTCGTAACAGAAAACCCTGTTGCAGAAGTAAATCCTTACAACTGGCCACCCTGCTAGCCAAGAATAACTCCAGTGTTTTCTCTTCACCAGCTGTTGTATCTATTTCTAATCTCTCATTTTCTTCTTCCTGTAATACTCTGCCTCCATCATGTCACTCCATTGCACTTCCATTCCTTCCTTTGGCTCTTCCTAGCTCATCAAATCTTCTAACCTTTGTGACTCCAATTGTGCAGTTTTCAACTCTGTAACAATTACTTGATATCCTTCTTCTTCCTTCAGTACATTTTCTCCTGCTCCTCTCTAAATCTCTGCTGCATCCTTCTCCATCTGGGAATTCATGGAACTGCAGTAGGAACCCTCTGGCACGACCTGGCAGAAAGAGTGCATCACTCCCTCTCCTTCAAAGAATAGATGAGTTTCCCTCCTGCTCTGGGCAGATTTCCCCTAGTCTGTATAAATACCTACTCAGGCTCTCCCTGAAGATAGGCTACTAGCCTAGTGAGACTAACGTGGCCAGCAAAGGAAAAATAAAAATAAATAAATAAAATGAACAAGTCTGGTGCAACACAAATGACAAGCCCACACTTACGGCCTATCACAATTAAGCTTGACAGTACAGAAGTTACAAACTGTTAAAAAGCTACTTTCTGTGGTACATGGTTTGTTTCCTTCAGCCTTCATTTGCTTACTTTGTGACCTTGTGCAAGTTACTTAACCAGATCATATTCTGTATCAGTTGGAAAATTGCGCTAGGCTCTTTAATTGTCTCCTTGCCTACATGCCTAGTAAATACACATGGACATACTTCAAATTCTGTTCAGATTGAAAGAAAAATGCATTAAAATGGAAAGTGCTGTGATTTTTGATGGCAGAATAAGCACCTCATAGCATACCACACTGTGGAAGGGTTTGTCTGCTACATCATCTTCCATACTCATTGCAGCTCACGGAGAGAATAATTCTTCCTTTTGATTAATGCCTTTTAAGTTTTTTTTTTTTTCTGTAGTGACTCTTCACTTTTTCACTTTTGCACATTCGCAGTGAGTGCATACTTCTACATGGGTGAAATACTGGCTTGAGAATAAGTGATATGACAAGGGTTAGTGTAACTAAATTCATCAAGTGCCATGTCTTCTAGAGTAGCTAGTGAATCAGTATATCAGTAAAACAAAATGCAGAGAATCAAGTGCTTTCTCTTAGGCAGTACACTATTCCTTCCCACATTCTTCAGATTTTGAGAGACCCCCCCCATAGCTCCATTTTATTGTAACTCACCTTGAAGTCTCCACATCTTGAAGCAGCAAGTTCGCCTGTTGATGCAAATGAGGATATAAATGCAGGGTACTCTCCAATGTGCATCTAACAAAATAGGATAGTCACAATAGGTGCAATTCTGCACAATTTAATGACAACAAAAAAAACAGGATAGATTCTCACTTTGGGGTGCTTAATCACACCACCAAAACCACATGTCCATGAACAAGTACATTCGTAGGTTAAAAAAGACTCAAAAAAAAAGATAATAATGGATAGGAACATCATGAGCATGCAGTGTGAGCAACATGGCAACAGCTTGTAGAAAACTATGCACTATGACATGCCAGCCATGCACATTACATAAAAGGTAAAATGATGCACTTATGCAGAGTTTTACAATGCTGTGACCAGTGTTGGCCATGCTGTCCAGTGCTTGTCTTCTTCACTTGCAGCAACAGACCATCACTTTTATAGCCATACATTATAGTTTACTATTGATGCATTATCTTCACAGGCAGTATGGTACACACTTCATATAATTTTTGGAACTGAGGAAGAAATTAGTTGTATTCAAGGATTAATGTTCAGAACTGACAAAATGATAATTTACAAAACACTAAGATAAACTATAGAGAGGATAGCTGAGTTATATATGGGAATAGCAAAGTGCAAAGAAGGAACATGAGGTTATATAGTGGGCAGCAATATCACTTCAAATTGAGCAACTTAGTACAGAACTATGCCATTTGAAATACATGAGATAATAAGGAAAGCTCTCAGCATACCCAGTACCAGAACATGCTTGTAACAGAACAGGCACAAATTTGTTTTAGTTCAAAGAAACAAAATATCTCAAATAAATCTGATAGTCACAACTCATGCAAATGTTATTAGTGCATTAAAGTGTGGGATCTAGTTAACATTAACGGCAACACTCTCAGCTTTGGAGTTATGTCTTGAGCAGAACTCCTTGAATACACCCCATACTGTTTATTCCTTTGTAAAGAATCATTTTCAGAGTTCTCAGAGTTGCTGTAATCAAGATATTCACCAGGATTCATGAAGCTTGCGCCAGGTGCAGGAGTAGCGTCGGTGTTCCAACACCAAATATGGCCGCAGAGCGATGCAGGTACAAGCTGTTTTCATGTGCACTACCTGCATACACTATGCCAGCACAGCTCTCGGCTCCTGTATGCTAATCATTCCATTTGCAGCAGTGTAGCATACAAATGAGGGTATTTAGTGATCCAGGAAGTGGTGCAGGCGTAGTGTAAGCATGCAGAAATGTAAACTGTAAAAAACAGTTTACATTACTGCAAACATAAAATCGGAGCCATGTCAGCTGGCCAAACACATGTATTATATTGTTAATATATGCCAATGGCTAAATATATAGCCATTGGCATAAAAAAAATGTACAGAATGTAAAAATAACATTTTTATTTTTTCTCGCGCTATCGCGGAGTTTAAAACATAGGGCAGCGGCGCACAAATGGGATAGTAAGAAAAATAGAAAAAAAATAAAATAAAACCTGCAATGCAACACATATCATGATTTCCCCATAATAGTCAATGGCAGGCATGTTACACCACACCAAGTGCAAGGGTTGCTAAGGGGCTGTGTTAGTGTTATGAGTGTTTTTTAGGAATTGGTAGGCAATCTAATGCAAATGAGAGGAGTTATACTGAATCACAGATTCCCCCATGGTGTAAGGATGCACCTCACAGTGTAGTGTTATAACACCGATGTGTGACCATGAGATAAAGATGACATCAAGAGGGGGGTGTGTCACCTTTGCTGTAAGCACATTGGAGCAATGCCAATCCGGTTTGCCCATAGCTAAACAAAGCTAAAGGAAAGAGGTGTGTTTAACTGGCTTTAGCTTTGCCTAGCTGAGAGCACACAAGGTAACCAAGTATGCATGTGAACAGAGATTAAAAAGTGCTTAAACCCGGTAAATGGGTTTGTGCAGTGCACACCGGAGCTGAAACAGGAAGGATGTAGGAAAAAAATAAGGAAATGCTGCAGTAGGGGAAATTGGAGTACAAATGAGTAATTAACACCTAGGAACCTACAGTGGGCCATTGACAACAGCTAACAAGGCTGCTAGCAGCTACCCACAGAACAGGAAAGGGGAGGGGCTGTACTGCAAAGAAAACAGTGAAGTGTCACAGCAAAACAAAGTAGAATTGCATTATATCAGCTACTTAAAACACTTTGCAACACACGGCTGGGTAGGGAAAGTACAAGTCAATAAAGCTGGCAGGTGGATGCATGCCTGACAATGGGAGAGGATCTTGGTTTAAAAGGGAATTAAAGGGCAACAGATGAATTGAGCCAGGCAAGCATAACTTGACACTACAGCCCCCACACTTGCAGTAATCAATGTAAAACCCATAAGTAAGATACCTTGCAGCTGGAATTGCTTATACACAGCCAATGACATCAGCAGCATCTATAGCACAATAGTATAAAGTGTAAAAGCACCTCACACACACTTGTGCTTTCCCATACACACTGCACCATTGCTGTATACAAACGGGGAAGTTTTAATATGTACATGTTAGGGACTGCCATTGCTTTGATCAACCAGCATGTGATGGAGGATGATGCTGACAACCACTGCAGGCACCAGAGGAGAAGAAGAGTGTTCAGACCCAGGGTGACCTACCAGGGGCTACATGATCTGGAGATAGTCGACCATTACAGGGTGGACAGGGACACCCTACAGCAACTTGTGGAGCTGTGCTGGCCATGCCTCAGAGCCAGAACAAACAGAGGGTAACCCATCCCAGTGGATACCAAGGTATGTGTAATCTTGAGAATACTAGCCACAGGTACCTTTCAAAGGCCAACTGGGGATATCATGGGGATCTCACAGATATCAGCATTCAGGGTACTCCACCAGTTCCTGGATGCCATGTTGCCACATGCCAATGAGTACATATACTTCCCCCAAATGCAGGAGGAGTTGGCCAGCAATATGCGTCTCTTCCACCGTGTGGCAGAATACCCGGAAGTACTGGGTGCAATAGACTGCACGCACATACACATCAAGTCACCACCTGGTGAGGAGGGTAGGCGCTACATAAACCACAAGGGATACCCCTCCATCAACTGCCAGGTCGTGTGGATGTATGTGCTGGCAGCCCTGGAAGCATCACACATCTGGCATACCTCACAGCTGTATCAGGCATTTGCCAGGGGGGACATCCCATATGGCCATCTGGTGGGGGATACTGGCTATGCACTGGAACCGTGGATAATGACACCCATCAGAAATGCACACGCACCCATGCAAGAACACCATAATGAGGCACACGCACAAACCAGAATCATCATAGAACATATGTTTGGGATGCTCAAATCACGGTTCCATTGCTTGGACATATCCAGTGGAGCCTTGCAGTACTCTCCAGCCACATGTGCCCACATCTTCATAGTATGTGCCTCGCTACACAATATGATCCTGTGGAAACAGCTGCAGCAGGGACAGAATGATGAAGGCCCTCAAAGCCCACCACCATTGCCAAGGGCCCCACAGGCACTGTGGGACTCAGACCATGAGCCCCCTGAGCCAGCCCCAGTAGGTAGATGGAGGCATGCCCAGTATGCCCATGCTTTAGCAAGGAGGGAATGTATAGCACACATACTGACAGTGTAGGCACCTAGGGATTGACACCTTTCCCCACCTGCACACACAGTAATAATGGATGTCTCACATACAAGACTACCTGTAAATTGTCATATATAGGCAGTCTACTGTGTGCATCCAACAAAGGCAGCCTGCAACTATTGCACACACAACTGCTATTGGCACAAGGTAAGTCAACACCTAAACAGTAAATTAAGCTATCAGCATGTACTGCTACTGTATGTATAGGTTCATAGGTAGGTACGAGGCTAACTGCCCAAGGTAATTCATAAGCCTAGCCAGAATGTGTCAGCTTTTGCCACCCCATTGATTAATTAACTGTCCCTCTGTCGAGCAGAGCCAATGGTGGGATCCCTGGGGTGCATCTACCATTCCCCATCCACTCTTCAAGGTTTCTCTTGAAGAGTGTTAGTGAGGGGTTCTGTATAATGTAATTAGGGATGTTGTTCCAAAGCATGGGGAGTCTCTGTGACAGGAATCTGTCCCTCCAGCATGCTCTAGTTATTGTTGTGGCAAAGTTTAGATCGCTAGAGCACGTGGATCACTGTGACATGGATTTCCTTAGGTGGAGCATATCCATTAAGTCTGAGTTGGACATGGCTTTGTAGGCCAGCAGAGATCATCTCTGAGTAAATGAGATGCCACTGAGTACAGCTGGAGTTTATTCAGTCTGGCTGCATAGGACATATGTTTGAGGCCAGCAATCCTCTTTGCGAGGTACTTTTGTGGTCTTTCCAGCTGTTGGAAGTGTCTTCTGAGGTACATCCCAAATGGGGTATTATACTCTATGATAGGCCTGATGAGTGATGAGTAAAGGGGCACTATAACCTCAGTATGTCTAGATGTGAACCCTTTAGTAATTAGATGGCCTACATAGAAGGATGTCCTAACTACTTTGGCGATATGATTGTCAAAGGAGAGATTACTATCTACCTTAGTCCCCAGATTTCTTATTACCTCATCTGTATTAAGGGGGCTGCCACCTTTGTGGTAATTTGTGGGTGTTTCATTTTTCCAAAATGTAATGATTATGCATTTTGTGGCATTTAGCTTGAGGCCATTACTTTGACACCCTGTGTCGGTCTCTGTGAGGCCCTTTTGAAGGATGTTTGTCAGCTGGACTGTCAATTATGGCTCCCAGTTTGCAGTCATTGGCAAACTTGGTCTACCATAGTTCACCTGTGTTTGTCTGTACCTCTGAGAAGTATATACCGAACATCAGGGGTCCCAGGACTGAGCCCTGTGGGACAACAGTTGTGACTGGTTAAGAGTTCGACCTGGAGGCTGCTAGTGTTACCATGTGGGTTCTGTCTGTAAGCCAGTTGGCAACCCATCTTGTGACGTAAGGTTTATGTTCAGGCTGGTGAGTTTATCAATAATACCAGAGTGGGGAATGGTGTCGAAAGCCTTGGCAAGGTCCAGGTAGGATGTGTGAACCACCTCTCCCCTCGTCTATTGCCTGGGTGACTGTCTGTAAGACGTCAACCAGGTTCAGTAGTCATGATGTGCCCTCAACCAAGCTGACCTGGGTTGGGTCAAGTGTTTGGAGGTTACCAATGTCTTTGTTAATGAGTTCCATGATGATGCGCTCCATAGCCTTGCAGACCAGGCTAGTTAGGCTTATGGGGTGGTGGTTACCATGGTCAGTTGTGGCTCCTCCTTTGTGGAGTGGAATAACCATTGCTATGCGCCATTCTATGGGCATGTAGCCTGTGGAGAGGCTGAGGTTGAAAAGCTTATTTAGGTGGGGGGTTAGTTTGTCTTGTAGTTTTTGCAAGACTAAGTCTGGGATACCATCTGGCCCCATTGACGCTGTGTTTTTCCTTTTGAGAGGGCTATTTTCACCTGTGCGTCTGTGATGTCTGAGATACTGTACTTTTCGTGTATTGTTGTGTGCCCTTTAGGGGTGATATGGGGGTGAAGTTTGCACTGAATGTATCTGCAAGGCTGTTGGCAATATCAGTAGGTTCCGTATATTTTGTGCTATATTGCACTGGCACAGTGCAAATCTGTGAGTTACCACTTAGATTCTTGACATAGCTAAAGAAAGCTTTGTGGTTATCTTTCAAATCCTTGGCTAGTTTCCTTTTGACGTTAGCCTTGGATGATTTCATGAGGGATCATTGTTTCTTACTAATACTGGTCAGGGATGTCTTTCCTTCTTGGAATTTTCTTTTATTTCTGGACTACTGTCCTCCTTCTGTTGTATAGCCTGTTTATTGCAGGGGTCCACCAGAGTGGTGTCCTTGTCTTGTAGAAGTGAGTCTTGGTTTACCAGGGATGGCACAAGCCATATATCCTTGTAGGTGCTCATATAGAGTGCATTTGTAAATCTTTCTTTATCTTGGGCAATGTTTTCCCTTAGTGTGGGGGCTGTGAAACTTCCCACCTCTGTCTTCAGTAGTGTGAGGTTAGCTGTAGGAAAGGTTTTCACCGTGGTTTCCTTGGGTAGGGGAGATGGTGGAGTGTGGACATCCACAGTGAATAGTTTATGGTCAGCTCTAACAAGTGACGTGTTTACCTCTGCTGTGTTGCGCCTGTCGCTCATGTTGGTGATTACCGGGTCTAGTATGTTTTCACCTCTGGTTGGGGAGTTTACCATCTGATCCAGGGTATTTGAGTTGATAAATTCCAGGAAGCACTGGGCCTGGAATTAAGTACTCCAGTAGTTTTCCCAGTTAATGGTAGGGTAGTTGAAATCACCAAATATCAGGGTGTTCGGTAGGACTGTCATGTTTTCCACTGTCTCCATGAAGGTGGAGTGGTGGTCCTGGGTCATGGAAGGTGATCTGTAGCAGGCCACAATTTGCATTGCAGTTTTGGCTGATGTTAGCTGCGCATGGATGATCTAAGAGATATCATGCTGCCCCACTAACCTGGAGGTGTAGGTATCCTTGATTAATATGGATACACCCCTTCCATGTCTGTGCCAGTCCATGTTCTGTGGCCGAAATGTGTGGTATGAGTTGTAGTCCGGTACTGCTGGGGTGCTCTCAGGAGCCTTAAAACAGGTTTCAGCTACTGCACAGATTTTGACGTTGTCCATACTGAGGAGTGCTGTCAGTGTGTGCATTTTGTGATTTCAACTCCTAGCATTGAGTAGCATAACCCTCATTGTTTTACATTTTTGTGCTGTTTACAGAGGTGGGTTTTACCTTTGAGCCTTGCCTAAAAAGGCACTATGGGGGCGGCAAGAGCCTTGGCCAGTATTCAAAAGCCTAAGGGTGACAGGTGCAAGCCGGTATGGTATTGTTGCATGCATGTTTCCCGTCTGTGCTTGTTTCTCACCTTTCCTGTAGGTAACCTACTGGTAAGCAATAGAAAGCCTTAAACTGATACAAGCCTTCTAGCTTCCAAAAGAGACTTTTGGGGTGATTAAGTATCAGTGTTCTGCATGTTCTTGCTGTACTTAACAGTTTTCTGCCTACATGCTGATTTCTCACTATATATTTTGATCTGAAAGCTCTGTTTATTCACATACTGTATTGCTTTGACGGCCTGCACTTTAGAGGTTCACAGGTAGGTACTAGGTTATCCACCCAAGGGCATTTAGAAGCATAGCTACAGTGTGTTGGCTTACTCCGCCCCATTGATCAATTAACTGAGCCTCTGTCAAGCATAGCCAATGAAGTGATTCCAGGCAGAGGTGCTGGAAGCTACTGAAGACTGAGTGGGCAGAGGGTGATAGGGGCATTTAGTGATCTAAAAAGGGCATGTTAACGTAAAATCTCCACACCATTCAATTTCCAGGTCTTGCAGCTGGAAAAACTGGGCTCCCCCCACCCTGGCTGTATGGCTCTGGCACACATGATCCCAGGGGTGTATATTCCGTTACCCATTCACCCTTCACGGTTTCTCTTGAAGAGTGTCATTGAGTGGCTATGCCTAATGTAGTTAGGAATTTTATTTTATATTCTCCCCTTTCATTTCTTATGTTATTATTTCAAGAGTAAGTGAAGCTCAGAGGGTTTGCGTGCCACTGCCTTTGCTTAGCCTAGCTTACACATAGAAATCATCTAAATAGAAAAATAGGGAGAAGCAATGTTGATGTCAATAGTGTAATGGTTAGAGCATTTGCATAGTATCTGTAAATTTGTGGTTCAAATCCCAATAAAGTCAGAGATGTTTTTTATGTTAAAAAGTATACCTTAACCACAGTTTGCATATTTAGGTAGTAATCTTCAGTTTAAAAACATTTGAAGCACCCATATAAACCCATGTGTGCCCGAGAGTAAAGTCAGCAGAGATTGTAATCTTATGTAAGCACATAGTGAGATGTTACTACACTTAAGTATATATATCCTGAGTAGTTAGCGAATGTGACCGTGTTTGCGTGCACAGGTTATACACTTTTAAATTTTGTTTAACTGTGTTTAACTGCCGCCTTAATGTCAGACAAACACTTTTAAACATGCTTACAACGGCTTAAAAGAGCCGTATTCTGGCCTAAAATTTTTTAAAGCATCGCAGGTCTTGAACCCTGTACCATAGTCACTGGACTTACCACTAAGCCATCTGAGCTGTATACATGTTTCATGTTTTTTAGAATATACCTTTTACTACAGGCATTCCACAGTACTGACAACAAATGGGACAGTCACTTTGTGTATATATGTTCAGTACATTGTAATGTACTGTAGTTTGTGAATCAACATATACAAGTCTACATATAGGTTCATAGGTTCATAGGTAGGTACTAGGCTATCTGCCTGAGGGCATTTATAAACCTAGCGAGAGTGTGTCAGCTTTTGCCACCCCATTAATTAACTGATCCTCTGTCAAGCGGAGCCATTGAAGTGATCCCAGGGGTGTATTTTCTGTTATCCATCCACTCGTCAAGGTTTCTCTTGTAGAGTGTTAGTGAAGGGCTCTGCCTGATGTAATCTTGAATTTTGTTCCAAAGCAACAGGAATCTATCCCTCCAGCATGTTCTATTCATTGTTGTGGTGAGGTTTAGCTCACTAGAGCGCGTGGCTCGCAGTGACTTGGATTTCTTTATGTGGAGCATGTCCATCAATTCTGAGTTGGACATGGCTTTGTAAGTCAGGCAGAGATCACCTCTGAGTAAGCGATATGCCACTGAGTACAGCCAGAGTTTTTTCAGTCAGGCTGCATAGGACATATGTTTGAGGCCAGTAATCCTCTTGGTGAGGTACTTTTGTGGTCTTTCCAGCTGTTGGAAGTGTCTTGTGAGGTACATCCCAAATGAGGCATTGTACTCTATGATGGGTCTAATGAGTGATGAGTAGAAGGGCACTATAACCGCTTTATTTCTAGATGCGAACCCTTTAGTAATTAGATGGGCCACATAGAAGGATTTCCTAGCTACTTTGGCAATATGATTGTCAAAGGAGAGATTACTATCTACCTGGGTCCCCAGATCTCTTATTACCTCTTCTGTATTAAGAGGACTGCCACCTATTTGGTAATTCGTGGGTGTTTTGTTTTTCCTAAATGGGATGACTATGCATTTTTTGGCATGTAGCTTGAGGCCATGACTTTGACAGCAGGTGTCTGTCTCAGTAAGGTCCCTTTGGAGGATGTCCATGTCAGCCGGTGAGTCAATTATGACTCCCAGTTTGCAGTCATCAGCGAACTTGGTTAGCCATAGTCCTCCTGTGTTTGCCTGTACTTCTGAGAAGTATATGCCGAACAGTAGGGGTCCCAGGACCAAGCCTTGTGGGACACCACTTGTGACTGGTTTAGAGTCGGACCTGGAGCCCACTATTCTTACCATGTGAGATCTGTCTGTAAGCCAGTAGGCAACCCATCTCGTGACGTAGGGGTTTATGTTCAGGCTGGTGAGTTTTTCTGTAATACCTGAGTGGGGAATGGTGTCAAAAGCCTTGGCAAGGTCAGGGTAGGCTGTGTGAACCACCTTTCCCTCATCTATGGCCTTGTTGACTGTCTCGAAGAAGTCAACCAGGTTTAGTAGGCATGATCTGCCCTTAACAAAGCCAAACTGGGTCGGGTCAAGTGTTTGGAGGTTCCCAATGTCTTTGTTAATAAGTTCCATGATGATGCGCTCCATAGCCTTGCAGACCAGGCTAGTCAGGCTTATGGGACGATAGTTACCAGGGTCATTTGTGGCCCCTACTTTGTGGAGAGGAATAACCATTGCTGTGAGCCATTCTATGGGCACGTAGCCTGTGGAAAGGCTGAGGTTGAACAGCATGTTTAGGTGGGGGGTTAGTTCATTCTGTAGTTCGTGCAAGACGCATCCTGGGACACCATCTGGTCCCATTGATGCTGTGTTTTTGGCTTTTGGAAGGGCTGTTTTCACATGTGCGTCTGCGATGTTTGAGACACTACACTTTTACGGTATTGTTGTGGGCCCTTTTGGAGGTGAGAGGGGGGTGAAGTTTGCACTGACTCTATCTGCCAGGATGTTGGCAATATATTTTGTGCTATTTTGCACTAGTTCAGTGCATATCTGCGAATTGTCACTTAGATTCTTAACATAGCTAAAGAAGGCTTTGTGGTTATCGTTTGAATCCTTCACTATTTTTCTTTCGAAGTTAGCCTTGGATGAATTCATGAGGGAACTTAGTTTCTTACTGATACTGATCAGGGATTTCTTTCCTTCTTGGGATTTGCTTTTTTTCTGAACTAGTTTCCTCCTTCTGTTGTATAGCCTGTTTATTGCAGGGGTCCACCAAACTGGTTTCCTTCTCTTAGAGGAGTGAGTCTTGGTTTTGCTAGGGATGGCATGAGCCATGCATCCTTGTAGGTGCTCAAAGAGTGCATTTGTAAAGGTTTCTGCATCTTGGGCAGCGTTATCCTTTAGCATGGGGGCTGTGAAACTTACCACCTCTGTCTTAAGTAAGGTGAAGTTTGCTTTAGAAAAGTTTTTTACTGTGGTTTCCTTAGTTGGGGGTGGGTGGTGGGGTGTGGACATCCAGAGTGATTAGTTTATGGTCTGATCTAACCAGTGACGGGTTGACCACCGGTGTGGAACACCTGTTGCCCATGTTGGTGATGACCAGGTCCAATATGTTTTCACCTCTGGTAGGGGAGATTACCAGCTGATCTAGGGCATTTGAGTTGATGAATTCCAGGAAGAGCTGGGCCTGGGAATTTGTACTCAAGTAGTTTTCCCAGTGAATGGTAGGGTAATTGAAATCACCCAATATCAGGGTAATCGGTAGGACCTTCATGTTTTCCAGTGACTCTAGAAAGGTGGAGTGGTGGTCCTGGGTCATGGAGGGTGATCTGTAGCAGGCCACAATTTGCATTGCAGATTTGCCCTATGTTAGTTGCACATGGATGATCTCAGAGGTATCATGCTGCGCCACTAACCTGGAGGTGTAGGTATCCTTGAAGAATATGGATACACCCCCTCCTTTTGTGTTTCGGTCTGTGTTCTGTGGCCGAAACGTGTGGTATGAGTTGTAGCCTGGTAGTGCTGGGGTGCTCTCTGGTGCCTTGAACCAGGTTTCAGTTACTGCATAGATGTCGAGATTTTCCATACTGAGGAGTGCTTCGAGCGCATGCATTTTGAGATTTAAATTCCTGACATTGAGTAGCATAACCCTCAGTTTTTTGTTAATTGTGCTGTTTACGGAGGTGGGTTTGACTTTTGAGCCTTGCCTAAAAAAGGCACTATGGGGGCAGCAAGAGTCTTGGCCAGTATTCGAAAGCCTAGGGGTGACAGGTGCAAGCCATCTCTTGTGAAGCAACACAGCTTGTTGAGCATGTCGTCCCAGGCTGACAACACTGGATCACCTTTGAATGACACCAGAAGCTTAGCCAGTTGTTGAAATTGATAATTTTTTCTTTATACTGAGGTATCATTCTTGGTGAGGGCAGGATGCTACTCAGGGTCAGGGTCATACCAGCCTGGGCTGCATGATCAGAGAGCTCTTCCATGTCTCTTTTCATGTAGTCCAGGGAGGTACATCTCAGGTCGTTCACACCAAACATGAACAATGACAGAGTCATATTTGTACTTGTTCTGGAGTGACCTGAGTGCTTGTGTTATGTGGCAGATTCTGGATCCTGACAGGCAGCTAACAGTAACATTCTGCTTGTCCAACCTAGTGAGTGGGATGTCAGTGTGCCTGACTATAGTGTCACCTATTACTAGTGTGTTAGGTATGTTATTTCGCCTTAAGGGCTGTGATTGTGCAGCACACTGATTTTGTGTTTTATGTGTTGTCTGGTTTGTGACGGGAAGTGCAGGTTGTTTGGGTGTCTGCTTTGGAGGTCTCTGATGCTTTTTTAGGTTTTTACTTAAAGCCTCCGAGTATAATTTTGTGTATTTATGTGTATTTTTTGCCTGTGCTGTTTTAGTAGGTCTGTGTGTGGCTGGAGGTGTGGTGCAAGTGTTAACTTTCTCCTCTTGACCGTCTGTTCCAGTCTTGGGTGGAGACAGCTTAGCTTCCAGTTTGGCTGTATAATTGCTTCTCCCGCATATGTTAGTGTTTTGTGGCAAGAGGAGAGGGTTGTCTGTGTACATGAGGCAGTTGTAACATTACCTCAGCATACCCAGATTCACCAGCTGGACTGGATTGTGCACCTGAAGTTGCCCTTTGGTCATGCCTGAATAGAAGGGTGAGCTGCTTAGTCGCTTGGTTGGTGAGGGGTGAATAAAGAGCCTTGCCCTGCTGGGCAATCAGTGTCAGGGTATATTAGTGCTTGCTATTAGGTCTGAGCAAAGTGCTGGGCTGTAAGATGCTTTTTGATTGCTTAGGTTGAGAGTTAGACTAGTTTCAAGGGAAAAACTGAAGAGGAGACTTAGTGGAGCTGGGAATAATGTAACTGTAGCTAACCAGCACTGCCCGGTGCGCAAAACCGTGCAAATGTGGTTTTTATAGTAGGGAAATGAAAGAGAGAGAATTTAGCCCAAAATGGCCAATAAACTACTAACTTCTGGACTGGAACCACTCCTCCAGGGACAGATAGGTTGCTCAAAGCTTAAACAACTACAAATGATCAGAAAAGACTATCACACTTTAGTGTGTGGCCTACATCAGTTAAACAAATTATTTAACAAAAAACAACTTTTTAAAAGTGCTGGCAGTCAAATAAGTACAATACGTGAAAAAAACAAGCTTTTAAATCGCAATAAACGCTGGAAAATCTGCGTTTAGGTTGAAAACAGTTAAGTACAGCAAGAAAGTACAGAAAACTGATCCTTAGTCACTCCAAAGTCTCCCTTCTAAGCTAGAAGGCTTGTATCAGTTTAAGGCTTTCTAGTGCTACCCAGTAGGTTAGTTACAGAAAAGATGGGAAACAAGCACACATGTGGTCTTTTAAACCAGAAAGTTGAAAGAGACAGACAAACTGTATATATAACTGTTAAAAATTAATACTAACTGTTAAAAATTAATACTATAGATATATATATATATATATATATATATATATATATATATATATATATATATATATATATATATATATATATATATATATATATATATATATATATATATATATATATATATACATATATATATATATATATATATATATATATATATATACAGACACATCTATAGCTATATATATATATATATATATATAAACATCTATGAACACACTTTGTGACACAGAAGCAATCCAAAGGAATTGAAGCGTACACAAAACACATGCAGCCCTGGTATTATAACAATTAATATTAACTTAATTCACCATAGAAGGGATGGTTGTTGTATATGTGGAGTTTGGGGTGGGGGAGGAATGATGGGTAATGAAATTACACATCAAGGAGAGCCTGGGTTGGATTTTCAGTAAGTGAACTGGAGGTGTATACATGGAGTATGGAGACAATAAAAAAAGGACACAAAACCAGAACCATGCTCATCCCTAATACACCCTGTCAGGTCACATTGCAACACATAATTCCACAAACATATGAACATTAACATGCATTATACATATGTACACCAAATGACTGTCACATTTGTTTTCAGTAGTGAGGAATGCTTGTAGCAAAAGGTATATTCTAAAAACCATAGCATTTATACATATCTCAGATGCCTTAGTGGTAAAATCAGTGACTGTGGTGTTCATGGTCCTGGGTTCAAGCCCTGCAAGGGAAGTTTATTTTTTTGAGGGCCAGAATAAGGGCTGTTGGATGCAGGTTTGCATGATGATAAGCAGTGCTTAAACACAGTTAAATGGATAAGTGCTTCGCAGGTGTATCCTTTGCTTACCGTCACATAGGCAAACTTGCATACAACTGCTTAAATGTGCATTAATCACCCTTCCATTAGCAGTGCCTGCTCTGAGAAGTAAAATAACAGGGCTGGCCTTAGCTGAAATGACACCTTAGGCGAAGTAGTGCTCTGGCGCCCCTTAAGCCCCACCCACACCATACTCAAGGAACACCCCTAAGTGAGCCATGCCCACAGGTAGGTCACTCTCACATCTTGCATTTTTTTAAATGCATGGAAAATCAATGAATGCTTTGTCATACTGTAACAAAGATACCCTGTAATGTAGTTAACCTACAAGTGAATTCTTAATAAACCTGCTTGATCTGTTCCTGTAAGTGAATTCTTCTTAATAAACCTGCTTGATCTGTTGCTCTTTCAAGATTTTATCTACAGTCATGACACAGTAATAAAACTGCTTTTTACAAAGTTCATTGATGTTTATGCATAGAACTTGTGTCGTTTACTCTGGTGTGCATGACTTTGCCTAAAATGTTACACATTTATTACTACATACCCTGATGTGTGCTTCATGCTCTTCACAAGTCAAGTCAACATACTTCAATGTCAGAAACACAATGTGATCTGAGAAAAAATAAGGCAAAAATCCGGACATTGTGGAAATATCAACACCAGACACATGCCAGTTGCAAAATGGCTATAGCGTGACACAGTCACTGAGCACTGCATGATTCATTGCCTTGTTACCTAGCTTGAACTGGTCAAATTAAGTAGCAATTTCCACAAAAGTCTGTCATACCTCTTCCGCTTCAATACAATTACACCACTGAAAATGCAAGCTGGCAATATTCAATGAGTCTGCCTAGAATTTGCTTACAGAAACTAGTTTTTAATCTATCAAACCTGCATTAATTTACCTACACATGCAATGGAGGCAAGCAACCCAAAAATGTGATTTTGTGCATCCATTCTGAGCAGACTGCTTGCTTCTGCCTCACTACATCTTTTTGCAAATTCAGTCACAGCAGATGCGTTACATGTATCAATCATCTGGTTGTTTTCGTTCACATTCCCCACATAACTAAGATGCATGTTGTTTGATATATTAATGACCGTTCTGTACTTTTTACAGTACAGTATTTTCTATACCTCAGACTCATGAGGAACCTTTGAAGATGTACTCCTTGTTCAGAAAGTACTTTTTCCATCTATAACAAATAAAAATGTTTACATATTGCCTTGTCCAGAGTGTTTTAGGCACAGCATTCTTCAAGATCACTTTTCCTGACCCACCACTCATTTAAAGACTGATCTTCACAGAATCCTAACATGGTCATGCTTTCCAAGTTATATTCTTAAGTTTCAAATCCTGTGCTTATTTTCGAAAATGTCATTTACTTGCTTTAATGCAACTACGTCCTAACATATTCCCTCTTATAAAGTGTATTCTCCACCCTAAAAATTAAAATTATCACATAAATAACACAAGACTTAGTTGTGTTCCTCTTCTTTGACATTTCTATACCATTTAACTTTCTCACTGTACCAGTGTTGGGTTTGAATGAAATCTCACACTTTAGATTTTTTTCTTCCTAGCTGTTCATATCATGTAATGCATCTTATTTAAAGTTTTCTGGCCAAGGAAAAAGCCCATAGAGCAAAGATTCACAGCTGCCTTCGTTCCCTTCCAAAAAAATCATAACCTACTAAGATTCTGAGGATTCATAACTTTTACTACAAATTGAGGGCAGCTTAAGCAGCTAGAATGCTGAAAGTGCTAAAACCTAGATACCACTGATAGAACAAATCAGTGGCCAAGACTAAGTCCTTGACCTTCCAAGTTTATCAGTCGATTCCTAACTTTACAAAAAATATTTAATCATCATTTTATAGATGCAGAGAATAGTGTTTCTTTGCAGGGTGTTTAGAATGTGAACATGAATGGCCACTGAAAATTCCTGAATGAGAAATATAAATGCAAAGCTGACATTTACTGCAGGGTATTATGATTTCACATTCTGAGCACACAAAGCCAAAAATAAGTGGGGGAGCAAAGTCTTCAAGTTGTGGATGTTTTTAAAGAATGCAGTCAGTATTGCCAAAGATTAGTTTAGTAACAAACATTAATAGAAGTACAAGAATTCAATTCAAAATGCAGTTCAATGAGAGTTATGAAACTAATTTTTGGCAATACTCATATCTCAACAGTGGCACACAACAGCATTTTGAATAAATTAAAGTGCATGCATGCATGTAGCATGCTACATTATTTTCTGGCGAGCTGAATTATCTTTTCATAAAAGGAGGTTTTCCTGACCCTAAGATAACATTTAAAACATCTGCAGACAGTTGGTACCTGAGTCTTTATTTTTATTAGTTCTTTTGTTACCTGGCAAGATTCATGAGGTACAGTTGCTGAGAAACATCCACACTATACATTACCTTGTGAGTCTTGCCAGGTAAGAAAAGAACTAATAAAAATAAAAGCCTAGAATTACCACCTACCTGCAGATGTTTCTCTTCAATGAGCTTCAATTAGCGTAAAATGAGTGGAGCAAATATCTAATTTGGTCCAAATTACGTAAGATGACTCACTTGATTTGTATCACTAGCAAGGGCTCCCATATCAAGAAGTTTATTTAAACAAGATCGCAATGAGAAACATATACATGACACTGAGGACACATGAAAAACTATCACTATAAAAAAAAAATCACTAACTCACTCCATCACAAACTTCTTGCACAGCAACAGCTCCAGCACATATTCACTTCTCTCGGGGGAAAATACTGTATTGATGAGCAGCGATGCATAATCCGTCAAAAGGAAAACTTAAAACCCTCATAGTTCTAAAAGACAATTTAGCCTAATTTAAATGGGAAAAGGGGAGAACCAGATACAGTACAAGCTACAAACGGACCATATGAAGGTACTACCCATCTTAGATACACTCAATTAGAAAGAAAACATCACGATTTCATATACAGCTATCTCGCTTTCTTTACCTAAACAGACTGCTTGGTATAAGAAAATACAAATGTATCATTTCTTTTCAGTGTTCCAGGGCAGTAAATCCTGCTCTACCCTAAGTCATTGACAATTTCTGTTCGGGCTTTTACTTCATATACAAACACAAGCAACCTAGATCTATATAGTCTCTGAGTTATGTAGACATGTGATTTTAGATAAAGGATGGTGATGTTGATTTCAGCTCATAAATTTACATTTTACACTGTATGCAGTTTTGGAAAGAACAGCACCACAGTACAAATTACTGCTGTTAGTACTCAACCTCAAGTTTTGAGGTTCAGTCATTTACTCTGGTTGCTCTCTTTCTGGAGTTTGCATATTTACATTTGTTTCCACAGCAAAGTAACATTAATATGTATGTACCTGTGCCTAAATGTCAGAGAAAGCTCCTTCCACCCACAGAATGACAGCTTTAATTTACTATGACTAAAACAGAATGATACAGCATTGTCTAATTTATTGTATCTGCCTCACCAGATATTAAAATGACTATTCTGATTGACTGCCACTGATTATCAAAATTCATTGAATTCAGCCTTTGGCCAACCAGAATTGATTTGGCACTTTCAGATCGCCTATTGCACTCTGACCTTCTTGAAATTGTGAATAGGACTGAGGACTGAAAATTTAAAAGCAAACACTGCAGCAAGCCTTTCCAGTCATATGCCAAAAATGAGTCAAGATTAATGAACTGGACAGAAGCTTTACAGGTAGTAGCCTGAACCACTCAATCTGTCTTCTTCATACTGTTTATAGTAACAATCCCACAGAGAGCCATTGCGACTAGTTCTGTTTTCTATTATCCTACGTTTTCTTAAATGCTTTAGTGAAGCACAACATGCAATAACATGGTACGCGCTTTTTACAGCTAAAACGTTTTGTTATGCCGTCATTTAATCAAGAAGTATGCCAAAACAGCCCTGTATGCCCAAAAGTGTCAGCAAGATTATACCTTTTATTGGAATGTATTTTAGCTCCCTGACTTCACTTACCTTAAGCACACAAATAAAAATCCCAAATAAAACCACTCTTTTTCCCCCACGTGGTCGAGAATCAAGTCGCCGATTCATGCACTTCAAACATCCAGGGAAATAAAAAATCCAAAAGATATGCCCGCCTCTATTTCATTAATGAAAAAAGAGATGAGAGGTGGGCATGATCAAACTTTTATTCTATCAATTGGAGCAGCAGCCAGGGACGTCAGTGGTATAAAAGTATCATTGATTGGATGCTTTAATACTGACTGATCACATGGATGCAGGGGGAGGGAATGGAAAACACAGCAGGGGACGGTGGTTTCTGCTATGTGCGAATTATGCTTTGGACTGAGGAAGTGGGGGAGGGCGCAAACGCTACAGTACAGGGCAGAGAAGTGGAGAAGAACAGAAATTTAAGTAAATTAAACTTGCGCCCTAGGCGGTTGCCTAGTTTGCCTATGCCAAAGGCTGGCCATGTAAAATAATAACCACTTCCAGGATTAGAACCCACAATCATGTACAACATACTCAGAGAAACCTACCACTAAGCTACCTGAGATGTATCTATGTCAGTTGTATTTTCAGACAGGTTAAAATACAAAAGGGAAGATTGTGTGGAACTAGGACAGACTGCATGTACCCAATGGAAGGTGTATGCTATATATATGTATATATATGTATATATGTATGTGTATGTGTATATATATATATATATATCTACATATATATATATATATATATATATATATATATATATATATATATATATATATATATATATATACATATACATGCATACATGTGTGTATACAGCATCTGAAGTGTTCAAATCTGAGTATAACATGGACCATAGCAATCACACATTCTGCCCCCCTCCAAACAATATGAACATAACATATGAAGAGTATATGCCAATACACTATTACAAATATGTCATACTGACATGAGCCAAATAGGGTTAGTCACAAACACAACTACAATGACTGCAAATATCCATGACAGAAATACACAGACATCTTTTATTTAGCAAAACTTTATTACATTCCAATGTGTGACCAAAAGGATTCAAGGACTAACATTACCTGCATGCAATACAGGAAGCATTTAACAGTGCCTTAATGAATCAGCCTGCAATTACCATAGCATTAGTCCACTAAGGGATAGGTGTTCACACAGGGAAAGAACCCCCACACATATATAGAATATGTATGAAAGCAGTTTCTACACACCTGCATCTGTTATATACACCCACCAACATCTCCCCCACACCTAAACTAATTACAACAATACATACTGTCATACCATTACCAATTATTCACCCACTGTACATCTGCTGAAACCTTGACATACCTGGACAGAGTCACACTAACATGTCCCTATGTGAAATAGTTGCTGTTATACAATGGAACAGCTGCTGATGTTACAGGGTTTGTTTGAACGGATCTTGTTTCAGAGTGATGGAAAGTAATTACACCAGGAAGTGTTACCAATTATTGATTATCAGCACAGAATGATACACATTAACACCAAACTGAAGATGTCTGGTGAGCACACTGTAAACTCCCTAACATTATATGCCTAGCCATACAGTCTTGAGCTGGTCAAACAACCTGGCCAGACTGAAACATATGCAGAAGTATTAGGTACAGACAAACCCTGCACAAGTAGCAATGTTCAGAAATATAACAGCAGTACTCACATGTAGACCAAAACGTCTAGACATTCCACACAATATATTTGAGTTTGTCTCCATAAAGCTGTTGCAATACATTTCAGACCATACTTCCAGGCTGTCTTCATAGGTTCATAGGTTGATACTAGGCTATCTGCCCTAGGGCATTTACAAGCCTAGCCAGAGTGTGTTTGGCTTTCGCCACCCTTCTTAGATTAGTTGACTGTGCCTCTGTATAGTAGGTCACAGAAGATAGCCCATTTAAGGTTAGTTTACCATTCCTCTGTCTAGCAGTGACACAGAAGAGATCCCAGGGGTAAATTTATGATCTCCCATCCAAACATCAAGATTCTTCTTGAAGAGGGTCATTGAGGGGCCCTGTCTGACATGGATTGGGATTTTGTTCAAGAGTGAGGGGAGCCTCTGGGATATGAATCTGTCCCTCCAGTATGTTCTATTTATTTCTGTGCTGAGGTTTAAGTCACTGGAGCATGTAGTTCTGATGGATTTGGATTTCTTCAGGTGGAGCATGTCCATTAATTCTGGGTTGGACATGGCTTATACGTCAGGCACAGATTGCCTCTGAGTAGGTGGTAAGCAACTGAGTAGAGCTGGAGTTTCTTTAGCCTAACTGCGTAGGGCATCTGTTTGAGTCCCTTGATCCTCTTGGTGAGGTACTTTTGGGGTCTTTCTAGTTGTAGCAGGTGTCGGGTAAGATACATCTAGATGTGAACCCCTTTGTGATAAGGTGGGCTATATAGAATGTCTTTCTAACCACTTTGGCAATGTGATTGTCAAAGGAGAGGTTGCAATCTACTTGGGTCCCCAAATCCCTAATTACTTCTTCTGTACTTAATGGATTATCACCTATGTGGTAATTTGTGGGCACTTTGTTTTTCCCAAAGGGGATGACTATGCACTTTTTGGCATTTAGCTTTAGGCCATGGCTCTGGCACCAGTTATCCATCTCTGTGAGACCTTTTTGGAGGATGCTTGTGTCAGCCAGCGAGTCGATTATGGCCCCCAGTTTGCAGTCATCTGCAAACTTTGTCAGCCATAGTCCTCCTGTGTTAGCCTGTACCTCAGAGAAATATATACCGAACAAGAGAGGTCCCAGGACTGAGCCTTGTGGGACGCCACTTAAAACTGGTCTAGAGTCTGACATGGCACCTGCAATTCTGACCATGTGGGTTCTATCCCTAAGCCAGTTTGCAACCCATCTTGTGACATAGGGGTTGATATTTAAGCTGGTGAGCTTATTTATGATGCCCAAGTGGGGTATTGTGTCGAAGGCTTTTGCAAGGTCAAGGTAGGCTGTGTGGACTACCTTCCCTTCGTCTATAGCCTTGGTGACTGTTTCAAAGAAATTGACCACATTCAAGAGGCAATATCTACCCTTAACAAAGCCGAATTGGGTAGGATCCAGTGTTTGGAGGTTCCCAATGTCTTTGTTTATGAGTTCCATGATGATATGCTCCACAGCTTTGCAGACCAGGCTAGTTAGTCTTATAGGGCGATAGTTTCTGGGGTCCGTTGTGGCACCACCTTTATGGAGTGGGACCACTGTTGCTGTATGCCATTCTTTGGGTACATATCCTGTTGTAAGGCTGAGACTGAACAGTGATTTTAAGTGAGGGGTTCAGTTCTTCTTGGAGTTCATGTAAAACGCAGCCCGGGACACCGTCCGGTCCCACTGATGCTGTGTTTTTTGCTTTGGAGAGGGCAGCTCTCACCTGTGCATCTGTGATGTCAGGGAGGCTACACTCTGTTGGGATAGTCATTTGCTCATTTGGGGGGGAGAAGTTTGCACTGAACCTGTCTGCCAGGATGTTGGCAATGTCTGTGGGTTCAGTGTATTTTTTTGTCATTTTGCACTAACTTAGAGCATATCTGGGAGTTTCCACCCAGGTTCCTGACATAACTAAAGAAAGCTTTGTGATTATCTTTAGCATCTTGTGCAATTTTTCTTTCAAAGCTAGCCTTAAATGATTTTATGAGGGATCGTAGTTTCTTGCTAGTACTGATCAGAGTTGCCTTCCCTTTCTGGGATTTTGCTCTATCATGTAGTAGCTTCCGCCTTCTGTTGCACAGCTTATTTATGGCTGGGGTCCACCAGACAGGTCTCCTGCCTTTGGAGGAGTGTGTCTTGGTTTTATTTGGGATAGCATGATCCATTCATTCCTGTAGGTATCCATAGAATGCATTTGTAAAGGATTCTGCGGTTTGGGCCGTATTTTCCACTGGCCCTGGGGCTTTGAAGGATTCCACCTCAGTTTTGAGAAGTGGGAAGCTTGCTTTTGAGAAGTTTTTGACCATGGTTTCCTTTGCTGGGGGTGGGGACGGGATATGGATGTCCATAGTGATTAATTTATGGTCAGATCTTACCAATGAGGGGTATACCTCTGGTATGGAGCATAGAGTCCCCATGTTGGTGATGATCAGGTCCAATATGTTTTCCCCTCTTGTGGGAGTGGTGACCAGTTGTTCCATAGCATTTGAGTTTATAAATTCTAGGAACCATTGGGCTAGGGTGTTGGGGCTTGAGTAGTGCCCCAGTCTATGTTTGGGTAGTTAAAGTCACCCAATATAATGGTGTTTGGAGAGACCTTCATATTCTCCAGTGTCTTCAGGAAAGCCGAGTGGGGTTCCTGAGTTTGGGAGGGTGGTTTGTAGCAAGCTACAAACTGGAAGGCAGTTTTGCCCACTGTTAGTTGCACATGGATGGTCTCAGATGCTTCGTGCAGTGCCACTAGCCTGGAGGTATGGGTACCTTTGATGAATATGGATACTCCCCCTCCTCTTGTGGTTCGGTCCGAGTTTTGGGGCTGAAAAGCATGGTATGAGGTATAGCCTGGTAGTGCTGGGGTGCTCTTGGGAGCCTTGAACCAGGTTTCTGTTACTGCACAGATATCGATATTCTCCATACTGAGGAGAGCCTCGAGTGCATGAATCTTGAGGTTTATACTTCTGGCGTTGAGCAGCATTACCCTTAGTTTCTTTTTCCTTGTGTTGTCTAAGGAGGTGGGTTTGTCTTTTGAGCCTTGCCTAAAAAAGGCACTATGGGGGTGGCAAGAGCCTTGGCCAGTATTCGAATACTCAGGGGTGACAGGTGCAAGCCATCCCTAGTGAAGCAACGTGGCTTGTCAAGCATGTCATCCCAGGCTGACAGACACTCGATCCCCTTTGAGTGACACCAATACTTTAGCCAATTGTTGAAATTGATCATTTTGTCTTTATACTGTGGTATCATTCTTGGTGAGGGTAAGATGCTACTCAAGGTCAGGGTCATACCGGCCTGGGCCACATGATCAGAGAGCTCCTCTATGTCTCTTTTCATGTAATCCAGGGAGGTATGTCTCAGGTCATTTACATCAGCATGGACAATGACGGAGTCATATTTGTACTTGCTTTACAGTGACCTGAGTGCTTGTGTTATGTGGCGGATCCTGGCACCCGACAGGCAGCTTACAGTGACCTTCTCCTTGTTCAGCCTGGTGAGAGGGACGTCAGTGTGTCTGACAATAGAGTCACCTATTACAAGTGTATTAGGTGTGTTGTTTAGCCTTAAGGGCTGTGACTGTGTGGCACACTGACTTTGTGAACTATGTGATACGTGGGTATTGTTGTGGGGTAGCAGTTGCTTGGATGTCTGCTTTGGAGGTCTCTGTTGCTTGGGCAGATTTTTATTTAGAGCCTCCGAGTATGTTTTTGTGTGTTTGTGTTTGGTTTGCTGTTGCGATAGGTCTATGTGAGACTGGATTTGTGGTGTGTGTGATTACCTTCTCCTTCAGACTGACCATGCCAGTACTATGTTGAGAGAGCTCAGCCTCCAGTTTGGCTATATAGTTGCATCTCTCACATATATTTGAGCCACAAGTAAGGCAAAGGGACAACGCCCTATTGGAGTACTCAGTTGCCATGGTATTGTCTAATGGAGTAGCTACACAGCTGATGTGCATGTAATTAACTACTTTGGAACACCAATTGGTGATCAGGATAGCACATGGTACTGATCTCTAACTATAAAAGGATGGCTTGTCACACATTCAAACCATCTGTATATATCTGCAGAACATTACAAAATATCCCAAAAAGAAATAAAACAAAGACTGAAATAAATAAAATATCACTTAATAACACCTCCAATTGCCAATAAGGTATGTATAAATTGTAGTATGTCTGTGTATGTAGTACTTGCTCTGTAATAATTACAGTGTAATCAATGCATATCATGGAAATAGCTATCTTGTAGTAGTGTATTGTTGAGCAGTAGTTATGCCTGTAGTATTCTATGTGTGTACTGCTGTAGATCACAAGGCAAACTCCTCATACACCATAAGGGATAATATATTTGGGCTTGGAATTCATTAATTCCTTTCCAGCCACTGTCTGTGTCAGGGTTGGTCCAATAAGTATGTGCTATAACAGGGTATAGTATATGTTGATATATTGTAACAGTAGACATATGTATGGGTGTATTAGTGAGATGAACATGTCAAAGGTGGGCTTACTGTGCAAATATGGTTTGCATTGTGTGATATTGTGCCAATAACTTTGTAATGTACAGTATCCTAGGCAGATCTGTCTTATCTGTATTCTATTTTACATAGCATTTGTGTTATGTTATGCAAACATTGGTTATGTCTTTTGGCAATTACAATACTCAATAACAGGATACATATGAATTGTATTCATCTTACAGTTTAGCAGCATGATAGCAAAGACAATTAGAAGAGCTAGGTAACTATCCATGCACATAAGGCATGTACTATCCACATCTCTAGTATCATTTGCAAGCAATAAAAGCTGTGCATGTGTACATGTTATGCAAATGTGTTGTGACCCTTGTTACAGGGCTGGGCCAAATGGCTATGTACACACCTACATAGAGTGGATATTGAGAGTAGAGACCCACTGGTTGAACTTTCATGTTTGCTGCTTCCAAATACTGTATGTAAGGTTGTGCACAGTACTGCTAATGAAACCAAGTTGAATATCATCTTTAACTCCAGTGTAACATCTGCAGTAGGAGTGTAAGATGTAGGAGACTGCTACTCATGTGTAATAGCTGCTTCATAGGTGATGGCATACACTATCTGATTATATCCTGATCATGTTGATAGTGGCAGCGAGTCTATTGATACTTTACTCTGTTTGGGGAGTGGGTGTCCGTGCCCAACAGACCTCATGGTTCTGGTGGATATGTGTGTATATACCCAGAAAATGATACAGACCTGTTGACACTTGCATCATCTGTAATCAACTATCAGGATGTGATGTGCTCTTCAGATGAGGATTGCTGCTAAAGTTTCTGTAATAGTCAGTGTTTTCACGTCCATAACTCAAATATGTACTTGTGAGCATCACCATCTAAAACATCTTCATAAGCAATAAGTAAACTAAATACAGTACTTGGTACTTGTAGTACTGAATGCTTATACAGGCATGTCCACTAGTCAGCTACTGTTGTTTACTAATGTCAGCTTTGTGTATGTGGCCATCCTGGGGGAAATGTAATCTCTATGCCATGTACACTGCCAAACCCACCTAACACCACACCCCACACATTGTCTGGGATGCAGCTACAGAGGCAAACTGGAAGGCAGTCCAGTCAAGAGCCATGACTGGACTGGACAGTCATGCAGTGTAGGTTAACACATGCATCTAATCACCACACTCAACACATACCCTTACCAGAACACAGTAAGGACACCCACACATACCACCAGAAAGCACACACATTCACAGAGACTTCCAAGTATCTGGCCAGGCAAGGGACCTCCCAAGCTGGAATAGACAGACAACAAAATACACAAACTGTATGACATAGGTTGCAAAACTGTGCCACTCCTCAGAACACGTGGCCAGAAACATGCCCAACAGTACTCATTTGTGAATACAAAGTCTAGCACTATCTCACACACCAAACTATACGAGGGCAAACATAGTGTCAGCTGCCTGTCTGCCATAATTAGCCACATACCCATACACTCAGACCACCTTTTGAACTGTACACATGGCTCTGGCATATTCCATGTTGTTGTGCAGGACCTGATATGCAGTAGCCTGGACTGCATGGAAACACACATGTAGGAACTGTCAGGTCTTGTAGCCCATGCAGGTATGTCCCAAGGCCTGGGTAGCAGTCTGCTATTGCCCAGAATCATACTGCAGTACAGGGACAAAAAGATTGTATTCCCCAATTGTCTAATGTACTGGTGTAATTCAAAGGGTATCCAGTATCTCTCTGCCTGGAATAACATGGTTGACAGACCATGATGCTTTGCTAGACAGGGCCTGAATCTCTCACCCATGGGAATCTGGATACTGGCTAGGGCTCATGCATCCCCTATAGTGCCTTCATCATGCAAGATTCAAGTGACAATTCCACTGCTGTAACAGGGACAGCCAAGCAATAAACTGCATGTCTAACTACTCAATGATACATTTTGGAAACTCAATACGGATTCACTTACATCAATCCTTAACATGGATAACATATCTGCGCAGTGACTGTGATATGGTTCAAGGCTCCAGAGAGCACCCCTTCATGACCATGTTATAACACATACCTCACCTTTTGGCCATTATCCTTTATTGGAACACATGGGCCACAGGTGTGTCCATATTCCTGAAGGATATGTACAACCCCAGGCTAGTTGCACTTGCATAACTTCAGATGCATTATGCTGAGCAACTACCTCTGTGCCAAAGTGGAATTCAAATTGCACCTTGTTACAGATCACCCACCATGCCTCTGAATTCCCAACTGTCATATTGTGCTGTAATGGGGAATATTAGGTTTGAGACAGAAAACCATAATAATGGCTACTCTCAACTATCCCACTATTAACTGGGAAGACTCCTCATGTACCAACACCTGTGCTCAATGCATGTTAGATTTCATCACCACAATGTCCTGGATCACCATAGTCACACAAATATGGCTAACAGTATGCTACACATAGTCAGTCTCCAAAGCCAGTGTTATGCTTCTTAAGACAGAAGTGGTGAATGTCATGGCACCCATGCAGATGGACAATGCATGTGCAAATGCTGAATCCTACACAAATGCACTTTAAGCACTTACATTAGTGCAGTGATTGTGCTATTGAAACAGAACCAAGATTCAACCAAACACAAACAGGAAGGCAAACTGGTGGTTCCCTACCATAAACTGTACCACAGAAGGTAGAAACTGTTGCAAGAGTGAACACACATGAGTGGAAGTGATCCCTGGTCAGCCTCAGTAAGATTTAGATACACTATATAAGACCACACAAAGCCACTGTGAAACTAATCAGCCACATATTATGAGGCCAACCACAGAGCATTCTATAGCTGTGTCATGAATCGTAATGGCAACGACAACACCTGCCCTGCTTCACAGCACTATGGCATGAGAAGTACTGCACATACAGGAATACACTTGTTCATCCAGATAGGGTCTGTGATAACTTAAACCCACTCTCACCTCCCCCCCAGCAGGTACATATATTTATATATTCATGTACACTATAGAGTCCCTGTAATAACAACTATGCAGGTACAAGCTGCACTCTCTAAAGCCATACATACAGCTTACATGGGACCTGTCAACATCCCAGGGTGTGTTTTACACAAACATCAGAACAATTTGCTCTCCACCTACACATCATGTTCAATCATAGATGCATGTCAGGCTATGTACACACTGAATGGTGCACAGCAATAGTTATCACACCCCACAAAGGAGGAGACACCACTGATAATGGGAAATAGTGCACTACTACCCTGCTGAGTCTGGTCTGTAAGGCCATGAACCTTGATCAACTTATTTGATGTAGTCAGTACAGATGTAGATGACAGTAAGGTTGATTCACACAGCATATATTGACCTTGCCAGGTCTTAGGACACCATCACCCATACTGGGTTCCAGCTACACTCAGTAAACTAGGTGTATATTCCTATGTCACAAGATTGGTTGGCAACTGGACCGCTGGCAGAACCAAAACTACAGAAGGTGTCTGACTAATACACGCACAGCAAACCAGTGCCAACTACAGTAATACAGGGTTCAGTCCTGGTACTCCCCCTCTTTGTTATCTAAATCTATATCACACAGACTAACACAGAAGGCATCTGCATATTGAAGTTTGCAAATGACTATGAACTAGGAGCTATAGTTGACTCAGTGAGTGCTGTGGGCAACATACAGAAGGGCCTTTGTGGGTCAGATGTATGGTGTCTGACATATGGCCACAATCTCACTGCAAAGTATCGCATTGTCATCCCATATTTAAAAACACTGTACCCATGAACTACCACCTAGGCAGCGGTCAACATAATGGAAATTGTGTTTGTATGGGATCCAGCTGGACAGTAGTCTTTCCTTTGATAGTCACTTCACTACACCAGTCAGGTAGTCGTAAGTGGCACCCCTAATCATGACAGGGTGCCATCCATGAATATAGAGATCATTGTTCACCCATACTCAACTCTCAAATGACCCATAATAGATCACATATTTCCTTTAAGGGTTATTGGCCATGTTCAGATGGCCTACACCGGCCTTCCCAAACCCTAGCTCCACTATGTAGCATGATGCCTAACCTGAATAAAGCCATGTCCAACCCAGAGATGTTGGACATGCTACACTTACACATCCTGATTTCAAATAAACACATACTTCATGGACATTCACCTTTCTAGTACAAGGATCATAACATGCCTGACAGATCCCTGTCCCATACACTTTACATACTCCTGCCATACTATGCATCCCTGTCCAGCAAAGCTGCACATTGCCCCTCTTTGAGACATGGTGTGATGACCGCATGGCAAATATATCAGCAAGCCTGTGGATCAGTTCTGTGGCACTGCTTGAACTGGCCACTGAAAGTTACCTGTCTGTTGGCTACAGCTAGGTAACCTTTCAGCCTATGCTCATAAATGGCCCAGGGCATATAGCCTACTAGTTCAATATGACCATACATGCTATAGTTGATATCCAACCCTGCAAATACCATCAAGCTAGCCATTGTCCCATGTGTTTCACATGTGCAACACAGGTAATACATGGCAGGATGGTATACTGCTGTACAGTGCCATGTAGCTGTATATGGCAAAACACATACATGTACAACTTTCTGTGAGCAAGTCCGCAGGGTCACAGGTCATGTCCCTTGAGGCTGTGTATGACTATATATGTGACATATTCACAGCATTAAGGTCTCTTGCATTAATGTCAACACATCTAGGCATGTGCTAATAGGTAAAGACACCAGTACAGGCAAACAGACATGCCCACATCAAGACAACATCCACATGGAGCATGAGCAATGTCATCACTTGACACACACATATATGGTGATAACATGAAATCACCAGTAAGTGTCAAATGTGTGTGAGTTAAACATGTCAGTGGTGTTAGTGTCATGCAGATTTGCAAAGCCATATTTGTAATTATAATAAATGTGATACATATGTATGTGCAGCTGTACTTCTGTACTTCTCTGTGCATTACTGTGACCTGTCACCATGATAATGTCTTCCAGGTATGCCACGTGCCAGGCTGTCATCATACAGCCGTATGGAGGATGAGGTCCTCATTCCATACCTCCTTGACAACCATGAGACACTTTTCAGACATGTGCCACAGGATGCACAGCACCAGGATGCCCAGTGGGAGGAACTTCGCAGGAAGGTAAATAATGTTGGTGGCCACAATCGCACCTATCAGCAGGTGCACCGACACTGCACTGACTTAATTGGGTGAAACAGCATGCAAACGCAATCACCAGGGAACAAGCTGCAACAGGTGGGGGGGCCACTCACCCAGCCCCCACTCACACATACTGAGGAGCTCCTGGCCAACCTGGGGACACCTGCAGAACTCCATACACAAGCTTCAGCTGGTATTGTGGAGGTGGGTGTCTCACAATCACTGAGCCAGGAGTTGGCTGGTAAGTCACTACTGCACATATAACGCAACTATATTTAATATAGATACATGTGTTACTGTACAATATTTAACTTAACATCATATGCAAGGCATGTATGCACTCATGCCACATACTATAGTTTGCTACTCTATATATGCACAGATGTGCATACTGCATAGTATAGTCTATTGTACTGGCTTATGTGCTAACATGCACATTGCACCCTGTAGCTATCACACAGGTGTGGATAATGATCTTACTGCTCTGACACTCCTATTTTGGTACCTCTGGCATTTCGCAGTGGCAGCAGCCTGTTGCTGGTGAGTTTGTTATTACTTATCAGGCTTGATAATGCACAGATCATATTAAATGCATGCTATCTGCCATGTTGCCATTTAACACATGTACACATAATGTATGGTAATCCTGTTAATATATACAGGTCAGACCTGCAATGCATCACAGTGGTTACCCATGTGGAATATTTGAAGACTATATGAAACACCTACACTAAACCTTACAAACTGTCATTGCCAGATGTGTGGACAGCTGTAAATACAATGGTGGAGGTGTGGTTCACTGTAGGGACATGTACTACAGATCAGCATTACACATGTGGGGAATACAAACAGTACTATACATAGAGCATATGTGTTCACACACTCTGTATGTTTTGGAGTTGGATTATGACAAACTGACAGGATTCCCCCTTGTGGAGTATACCCTTGCTATGCATGTCACACAATGTCATCTGCTATCTGACATGTCCATGACATTTTGTGGGCTGACTGCAACACTGGTTAACTATCCTGCAAAACATATCTCACATCCCAAACATACCACTCTGTGTCTGCATAAACCTGTCCTCAGTGGAGCATATGACATATATGGGTGTATGTCATATGGGACAACACTGACATATGAAATAGATGCCCATCACAACCATTCGACAAAACATGTTTACACATGGCCATAGAGGATGGCCAGAGACATGAAACAACACAGACAGTAGAAGGGATGTACATGTGTGTACACCCTGTTGTACATTGGCTTGACACAATACAACTATGGCCTTTGTGTAATGGTTATATTGCAGATGTGACACACTAAACATCATACAGGGCTGTGCACAAGTGGTTTCTCTTTGGAAAGCAGTAATACCCACTCTCATGACAGGATGTAAACACACATACACACCCATGGATTCACAGACACAGAAACACACACACACACAGTTGCCAGTGTTGGGATTAGAACCCCTGCCTATGTACAAATCATTATTATAGTACTACACATGTACGAGATGCACCACAAAGATTCCACATTTGCAGGCAGTCAGAATGGCCTTCTACAATTGAGGACATCCACAGGGATACTAGATTGTGGTGAGTGTATGTGGGGAGGGGGTGTTTATCAGTAGACTATGGTAAAACAAGCCTCACCCCAGGGCTTACATGTTTACAGGCAGTTAGAATGCCCTTCTAAGATTGATGACATCAACAGTGAGTGGATGTGGGGAGGGAGTTTTATCATTTGAGTATGATAAAATACAGACTCACTCCAGGGAAGAGACAGCCCCACACACACACACACACACACACACACACACACACACACACACACACACACACACACACACACTGTGACATTCACAAAGATCTACACCTAAGTCAGACACATACAGACACTTGACATGTGTGAGATTTAAATCCCTGCCTATGTCTTGCTTTCTACACTTCACTCTGTACAGATGTCTACAACAGTGTACAGGAGAGTAAAACACATTGGGGATGTATTCCCCACCATACGTGACATATATGGGCACACACACACTCCCACACTTGCCAGCACTGGGAATCAAACACCTGCCTATCTCATGATAGGTATTACAGAGTTACAGCACTATCAAACACGCTACAAAGCTTGCTGGCTTTTACCTTTGCCAGCTGTGCTGATATATGCACAATATATGCACAGGGGAGGTGTTTCTGTTACAGGTGTCAAGAGGTTTGCCTTCAGTGTCACCCTTACTGCATTCTACTTTGTGTGTCTTCTCCTTCAATTAACAACACCAGAGCTTAGCAGTTATACAGGTTATTGTAGGAATGGTTGTAACACACATGTGAGCTGTCTTCAGTAATCATTCATTTGCAAAGTAGCCCCACCACTTAGTAGTTATGTCCAAACATCTGTCCATAACTAAAGTACAGCTTACTGTACTTTGAGCATATCACCATATACACTTGGCAATGTTGAGGCTGCATTGCAACTGCATGATTTACTAAGACAACAGTCACCTTCAAACATCAGACACTCCACACATAGAATATAAACACACATCAATACATGTACACATATGCAGTCTCCATCAGTAAGTAGACTATCAGGTCAAGAGGATACATTTCACGCCTTCCCCACACCATGTGTGAAACCTAGCTGAGCATTACACCATATTGGATGTTCTATTCATGTACTGGTAGGACACACAACCACCTTCACTGAGTAGCAACGTGGACATTTACACCAACAGTACATATCAGCAAGCGACACACACAGCAATATTCCATGTCATGATGCCACAAACTGTTAGTTGACAGTTCCACTGTGAAGCCAGGGCACTGTAATGGTCAACGGTGAGCACATCATATTTGCCACACACACCTCATGATTAATGAAAGAGTGCCAGCAGTGTGCTCTGTTTGAGCTAGGCATTACACTTGTTCAAGCATGTGTGAGGTCTGTGGCTTATAAACATCTCACCCCAGCACGTTGTGGCTATTGTGGTAATACGGTTAATGTCTAGACAGCACACAGCATGCATGGCTTGCAATTGTTGACATGAGGTATATGTAGGAGCTGTGGGTCACACATGGCTGTACATGTCATGGACATATCACCTGTAACTACTCAGGAACATACAGACAATAGCTGTATTTCCCTGAGTCTGTCAATACAGGTTATGTGTGTAAGGCCTACGGTCCTGTTATTTTGGGTATGTTTGTAGGCATTGCATTTGGTGGACATGTCTAATGACATACATGCCACATGGATTGCTGTATGATATGATAGGTGTCATGGGTGACCAGCAGAGAGGGATTATTACCTCTGCCAACATAGATATCAAACTTTATGTACTGTTAGCATTCAGCAGCCATGGACCTATCTTCCATGTGCATGTGTGTAATGAATGTAGCCACCTGTATGTACAAAGGACAACAACAGCTATGGTATTTTCATGTATGGTGTATGAGTGTGGGATGTACATACCCAGTCTAGGTCATATCCGACCATGAGGGTGTTGTTTACTGGTGCATAGCAACAGTCAACTGTGTTATTGCTGACAACATCCAAGGGACCTTGGTATGTGTACAACTGACCTGGTTAAAAACAGTGGTATTATTGAATTGCATAACACATTATGCAACTGTGTCAGTAAATGGGTACTTTGCACAGTTGATATAGGGCCACCATTCGAAGTTTATTTGGTGCTGTACCATAATATTTCATACCACATTTATGGATGTGTGTTGGTAGTCTGAGGACAGGGTGGGGGATGTATATGAGGATACAAGCTAGAATGCAGCTTTTGCCACTGTCACCTGTACCTGACTCATCTGTGATGAATTATGTTGTCTTTACTTGTGAGTAGCCTTTATGAATATGGGGACACCACCACCTGGAGTGGTCCGTACCAGTGTTATGGCCCACATGTTCGGATCTGAGTTATATGGTGGTAGTGCTATTGTGCACTACAGAGCCTTCAGCCAGGTGTTCTCACTGCACAGATGTCAGTATTCCCCATTGTAGGTTCTACATTGAGCAAGTGGATTATGAAAGCCACACATCTAGCACTGGTTAGCATAAGCATCCAATGCAATTGTCTTGTAGGTGTCAGGGTGTTACTTCTGTGTTTAGGACATTTGCCTTGGAATGGCACTATATGGATAAATGCAACCTAATATTATGCACACTCCCTTGAATGATGGCTGCATGTGATATGTGACAAAGGCTTGTCTTCTTTCAGTCATGTCATCCCGGAATAACAGACACTGGACAACCTCATAATTACAGCAGGACATTGGCTCATTGTTTTGGTCAAGCAGTTGCCACTCGTACCATGACATCACTGTGAGTGGCAGTATTGTGCTTGGTATCAAATGCTACACCTAAGGTGACGGACAGCAGCAGACATTGTGTAGATGACGAATGTGAGATATACTTAGTGGAACAGTCCTGCTAATAATGACAACTACTAACACAGGCGGGCGAGGTCATCTTGACACCTGCACCTCAGTACCATTAGACAATGGGGCTCACATATTATGCTTGCACATGCCACTGTTCCAAGTATAATGCCACTGTCCACAACCTGATATCAATGTATGCTTTTCAGGGCAGCTATGTGTGTGACACATGCTGTACTTTGCATCCACCTGTGTGTCCCAGTTAACCAATTGTTTCTCACTTCCACACATGCATGATTGTGCATGCTTCACATATATATGGCAGTACATCATGTGCATGTATGCATGTATATCACACAGCACAGGCGCAGATATATAATTTATGGGCCACATACAGGTATCTGTTAGTAAACCTGTATGATGTACATATATACTGACAGTTAAGATGTACATAGCTGTAAACCTGTGTGTTTACAATAGGATTCCATTACAACATGTTCTATATGTATAAGTGTATGAGCATGCCCACTGTGACCTTCTGTAGTTAGAATCAGAGTGCATCCCAAACAGCCCTGTGTTACTATGTGTATGAGTGTGCCCACTGTCAACTTGTGTAACTGGAGTCAGTGCATCTAAACAAGCCTTTTGTTTCTAAGTGTATGAGCATGCCCAGTATAACCTTGTGTAGTTGGAGTCAATGCATCCAAACAAGTCCTGTGATTCTAAGTGTAACAGCATGCCCACTGTAACCCTGTATAGTGATAGTAGTACTCCATTCCACAGATAGAGATACTCCAGTACAGGGCTTGTTGTGCTACAAATACACCTCTCAGGCCTACCTATGTCTTACCTGCAGATGATGTGTCTTGTTTTTTGCATACAGGTTGTAATGAACTCCTACTTTAAACACACAGGTTTACAGCTATGTACATCTTAACTGTCAGTTTCCCTGTTGATGTCCTCAATCTTAGAAGAGCATTCTGACTGCCTGGAAACATGTAATCTCTGTGGCGCATCTTGTAACTGTGTAGTACTGTAATAGTGATCTGTAAATAAGCATGAGTTTTGATCCCACCACTGGCAACCGTGTTTGTGTGTATTTGCGTCTGCATCCTGTCATGAGAGCAGATTTTACTGCTTTCCAAAGAGAAACCACCTTTTGCACTGGCCTTTATACTTGTCATCTGTTAAACCACCCTTTTTCCCCCACCCCACTCCATGTAATCATTCCTGTGATGTCACCCAGCTCAGACACAGAATCAGATTAACTGTAATTGTATGGGTTCTGTGGTACATCCCCCAACTGCTTACCACTCTACTAGTTACCTTTACATAGGCAAGACTTGTAAGCACAATACTGGCAAGTGTTTGTGTGTGTGTGACTACCCTGTAGCCTGGCATACACATGCATTATGTCTTTTAACATGCTGCACACCATAGTAGTCATCTGTGGTGAGTGGAGTCTACAAAATATTACATAGTTAGCAATAGAAAATAATAGACAGTCAAGAATGACTACTGTTGGGTATGTTATTTTCCTGTGCCACTGTCGAGCATTGACACAGAAGTGATCCCCGGGGTGTATTTCCTTACCCATCATCCCCCCTCCAAACTCCACAATCCCTGGGGTGTATTTCCTTACCCATCATTCCCTACCCCACACTCCAAATACACAACAACCATCCCTTTCTGGTGAACTAATTAAAATTTAAATGTTATAATACAAGAGTTGCCTGTGTTTTGTGTACACTTCAATTCCTTTGGAATCCTTCTGTGACGCAAAGGGTGTTCAGAGATGTTTATATATATGGCTATAAATGTGTCTGTGTATATATATATATATATATATATATATATATATATATATATATATTTTTTTTTTTTTTTTTTTAGTATGTATTTATAACAGTTGTACATATGTAGACTTGTCTATGTTTCACAAAGTACAGAACATTAAAAGGTACTGAACATATGTACACAAAGTTACTGTCCCATGTGTTTTCAGTACTGTGGAATACCTGTAGTAAAAGGTGTATTCTAAAAACCATGAAGCATGTATATAACTCAAATGGCTTAGTAGTAAGTCCAGTGACTATGGTGTGCATGGTCCAGGGTTCAAGACCTGCAAGGGTTATTAATAACTTGGTTTAGGCCAGAATAAGGCAGTTGTAAGCGGGTGTAAATGTGTTTTCGCGACAGTAAGCAGTGGGTAAACGCATTTAAAAGAAATGTAAAACTCCCAATACACTTCAAATGCCCTTCTTTGGTAATCCTGCTGATGCCATTCATTGTGAAATACACATTTGGGGGAAGAAGCACTTCAGTAATGTCTGTGGTGCATACTATAACTGCGTACTGCTGTAGTGTAATAAACTAGTTAGATAGGGGTTTGAATACCAGAGATGACAGGTGTGTGTGTGTGTGACTTGTATCCTTTGTAGTGGTGGTTATAAGTGAGTGATACCTGTAGGCAATGTGGATGGGGTTTTGCATATTTTGTATGTTGGCCGTACACGATATCACAATGTCAACCATACAGGGATAACAGATGTACATTAGCTGTGAGGCTGGGGTGCAAAACCATACCCATACATGTGACATCAAGGCCAGCCAATCACAGTTAACAACCCCACTATTACCCAGAGCACACACTCAACCCATGTGTCATATGCACACACATGCCTAGGCAACAGCCAATATGTGGGTAGTACACTGCATTTTTGCCACTGATAGTAACTATGCAGTGATAGCAGTGGGCTACAGAGGGCATGCCACCCTGGTCATCTGTCCAATATGCATGTACATGATCACAGTGCACCTCCACCATGTTCACCAATGGACACCTGCACCACCTATGGAGCCTTCACATGTGACTCACAATGGACATACCATGTCTGATGATATGCTTACAACTGCTTTACAGTGCCTTAATCACTCTGTATCCATTGGCCCTTGTTCTGCCTAGCAACAAAATAAACAACCTCTGCTAGGCTTGAACCCAGGACCATGCACACCATAGACAAAGTGATTTACCTCTAAGCCACTCAGATATACATAATGCTGTTGTATTCACAACATGTCATCCGGCCCAGTAATTCAACAGTACAGAGAATGTATTCCAACATGTAGATGTATGTGTGTGAAAATATATTAATGTCTACATAGATACAAATGTGTGTATGTGTATATATATATATATATATATATATATATATATAGATGGATATACAGATGGATATACAGATATATATATATATATATATATATATATATATATATGTATATATATATATATATATATATATATATATATATATATATATATATCCACATATGTCTAAGCAGATATTTATATATCTATATAGGTATATACGGACATACATTTGTAGATAAGGTGGGAACATAGCAGAAACATATATGTCCACATGTACCATGAATTGGGTTGACAGGCACAAACAACATACATCATGCAGGAATAGGTATCCCCCCCCACAGCCAAACATGTCTGCCCTGCAATACACTACCAACTGTTGCAGATCCCATAACCAGGACCTTACACAACAAGTCCACAAGATGTTGACAGTACCCCATCCCACCTGTATGATGTCAGGCTGGTATCAGTAACATATCATGCAGTACAGTCAAGCTCATAATGACTCCCATTTTGCAGTCATCTGTTACCTTTGTTAGCCAGAGTCCCGTACTGTTGGCCTGTACTACAGAGATGTAGATTTCAAACAACAGTGGTCCCAGGACTGAACCCTGTGGTACTCCACCTGTCACTTGTCTGGGGATTGATTTGGAGACGGTTGCACCTACAGTTTGGGTTCTGTCAGTAAGCCATGTGGCAAACCATCGACTGGCATAGGAATGTATGGCTGGATTAGTATGTTAATCTATGTTTCCAGACTGGTGTATGGTATTGAAGGGCTTGGCGAGGTCCACATAGGCATTGTGCACTGCCTTACCCTCTTCAACAGCTATGCAAACTGAGTCAAAGCAGACAATCAGTTTCAGGAGGCAAGAGTGGCCCTCCATGAGCCCAATCTGTGTGGGGTCCAGTGTTTGAGGGTTGCCAATGTATGTGTTCCAAACCTCCCTGATAATGCATTCCATGGCCATGCAGATCAGGCTCATCAGTCTGATGTGACAGTAGTTCCAGGGATCCAAGGTGGATCCCCCCTTGTGGAGTGAGATAACTGTAGCTCTGCACCAATCAGTGGGCACCAGGCCTGATGCGAGGTTATGATTACACATGACAGTCTGATTCCATGGATGATGTATTCTTAGCTGTGGATAGTGTGGATTCTGCCTGTGTGGCCATGATTACTGGCCAATGGAACTCTGTTCATATTGCCATGGGCCCTTGTGGGGGTGAGAGGGGGTGACTGTGGCACTAAACCAATCTGCCAGGATATTGGCACAATCCGTGGGAGCAGTCTGTGTAATGCCATTCTGTCATAGCTCAGAGCACTTCTCAGCATTGCCAGTTAGATTCTGGACATAATTATAGAATGCTATGTGGTTGTCTATGGAATCTGTGATGATTTTAGTTACATAACCAGCTTTGGAGGATTCCATGAGGGATTTCAATGTCTTACTGTGGCTGTAAGGGAGTTATTTGCATCCTTGGAGTATCCTTTTAGCTTCAACAGTGTCTACCTTCTGTTGTATGCTCAGTTAATGGCAGGAGACCACCAGTCTGGCTTGCTTATTTGGGAGGTGAGCATTTTTGGTTCCATGTGGGATGTCAGGAATCATGCACAAGTGGATGTGCTCATACAGTACCTTAGTGCAGGATTCATCAGTAGAGCTGTCAGCTCCTGTCTCCATGGGTGTCACAAACATTGTCACTTCTGCCTTGAGTAGCATGAAGTTGGCTTTGGAGATGTCTTTTATGGACAACTGTATATACATTCCTTTCACATATTCACTTTGATTAGCCTATGGTGGGATTACTGTGGTGAAACCTCAATCACATGTACTGCTGTGATGGCTTAGTGGTTAGTTACTGTGACTATAATGTACAGGGTCCTGGGTTCATAACCTGCAAAGATGGGTTATTTTGGTCCGGCCAGGACAGCGGTTAATGTATACAGACTAATTGTGGCAATTTAGGTTAGTCACACTCAGTACAATTCAAATGCCCTACATTGGCAATCCTGTTGATGTCAATCACTGGGGAGTACACCAGCAATCTCTGTGGTGCATGCTATAACAGTGTAATGCTATAAAGAACTCTGGTAGTGGTTCTAGTCTCACACATGGGAGTTGTGAATGCTTTTGTGTCTGTTTCTATGCCTGTGTAAAGAGTACTGCATGTTTGGATAGTCACACTCACTACAATTCATTGGCCCTACTTTGGCAATCCTGCTGATGTCACCCACCTAGAAATACATGGAGATGCTCTAACCCAGTAATTTCCGTAACACATTCTGTAACTGTGTACTGCTGTAGTGTGGTAAAGTACTTAATTTGGTGTTTTAATCCCAGACCTGACAACTGTGTGTGTGTGTTTGTCTGTTTCTACCTGAGTAGAGAACAATGTTTTTTAGAGTAGTCACACTCCATACAACTCACATACCCAACTTTGCCAAGGCATTCATGATTAGGCTGCTGATGTCACCCACCTGGAAATACACGTCTGGGAACCTTGTAGCCCAATAATCGCTATAGCGCATGCTATAACTGCATAATGCTGTAGTGTGATGAACTAGTTAGGTAGGAGTTATATTCCGAGACATGGCAGGTGAGTGTGTGTGTGTGTGTGTGTGTGTTTATCAGTCATATCCTGTGTGGAGGTGGCTGTGAGTGTCTAACAACTGGACTTGTTGAGGAGTGGGTTTTGTACTTTTACTATATGGCGGCCATATTATATGTCACAATGTCCACCAGACGAGGATTACAGATTTCAATCAGCCAAGAGACTGGGTTGGCAAGCCATAACCCTACATCTGATAAAAGGCCTGGTGAACAAAGTAAGCAACCCTAATATTGCCCGGAATACAGTCTGAACCCATGTCTCATACAGAAACACACTTGCCTAGAAACTGCCGCTACATTCCTAGTACCCTGCATATTGTTGACAGTAAGCATGGTGTGATTGCAGTGGGCTGCAGAGGTCATGGCACCCTGTCCACCGGTACAACAGGCACATAATTGTGGACAATGCACCTTCACTATGTTCCCCACTGGATGCCTGCAACATATGTGGTGCCATCAAATTTGATCCACAAAGGACATACAATGCCTTACACACATGTCCTGTATGGACAGATGCCACTGACGCCAGGGAATACCTGTATCATGCTATCAATGAAGGTGGCACCAGGCACCAGCACATTTGTAGAAGAATGGGGCAGGTATGGACCTCCCTTACACCTTTCCTGCACATCCCTAGCTATCTTGCCTACTGCCTTTTCCTCTTTGTGCCCCTTTTTCACCACCTTCCTGCAATGAGCCTGTCTACACCTGTTCACGTGGGGGTAAGCGGGAGTAAGCACTTTTAAGCAGCAGAAGGTGTGTTTCAGCCTGTTTGTGCAGGGGTAAGCACTGCCTACACAGGTTAAGTAATCTAGATGCTAACTGAGTGTGAGAAACTGTAACCGGCTGTTAGCACTGCTTCCCGATGTGCAAACACGCTAAGTAGTATTTACATATGCTTACTACTGCTTATTTATGCTTATACCTGCTTACTAGTGCCTTATTCATTATGACACTGACACTTCACTCCAGTTCACATTTAAATGTTATTATGCAGGTTATACAGCAAACAGATGTCAAAATATGCTCATATACAGATTTCCAATGGAAAATGGTATGTGCTGCTGTGGGATTCGAACCAGGAATGTCCATTCGTTAGGCAGATGCTCTAACAACTACACTATTGCTGTGCTGTTTCATTTGTATATATATACCCATATACCCATGGATCCTAGTTCCCCAAACACCCACCCCAACACTTCACTGACACAGCAGTCATCCATTCTCCAGTAGGAAACACTGTGTATCCACACCACTGCACATTGGCCACTTCCTACTCCTCTGGACCCATACCATGGGTTGACTCAGTCCAAGTATCCTCAGACATCCCAACCTTTTAGTCCACAAACATTGGTGAAATGAGTGACCAATAGGACACTTTTCCCAATTTTTGGGTTGTCCCACCTGGGACACACATGCCTTTATTTCAAGATTAGACTCTATACTTCATTACTTCATTACTCCAGTTAACAAGACACTAAAATAAATTAATAACTAAGACTGTATGATAACGCACATATTACACATGAAAACTAATAATGTATGAGTTAGGCAAAATTATATTACAAATAAGACCGGTTTAGTGATTGGCATTGACGTAGCCAGCAAATCACAGGAATGATTCTAATATTTCATAATGAGAAAGTTCTCACATTTTATTTTTTTGAGAACAGCACTAACTTCAAACAAAATACACACTTCTGAATTTTTGCAGATTCATCCCTTCCCTCTATCTTCTCGTAACTCTAATACTATAGTACTGCAGAATCGGAATCAAAACAACTTATTTTGCCTCTGATATTTATATCCCAGCAAAATCCTGCAAAATGTCACAAATAAATAAAAAAAAAAAAATATATATATATATATATATATATATATATATATATATATATATATATATATATATATATATATATATATATGTATATATATAGATGACAAGCATTTCATGACAGTCTAAGTAAGGCCTGCACTGTTACAAAGGCCATGCATTTTGCATGATATTGAGTTGGGATATATAAGCCACAGTGCAGAGAAGAGGGTCATCATCTTTTCTGTAATGAACTATAAATACATTTTTATTTATTTAACATCTGTTAACCGAGTATGCAGACTGTTCCAATGAGTCAGGACTCTATTCATTCATGACTTGAGCCTTAGAGGCCAAAAACACAACTAAACATACACGAGAATCATACCTCTCAACCTCTTAATGTAAGAAGTCTAGCCAAAGCCAAATATAATTGGGGGTGGGCAAAGACTGGGACATACTGGGATCAATTCAATAGCTCTGCTTGACAGAGGCTCAGTAGATTGATCAATGGGGCGGCGTAAGCCGACACACCTTGGCTAGGCTTATAAATGCCCTTGGACAGATAGCCTAGTAACTACCTATGAACCTATGAACCTATTACATTTATGGTTATGCACAACCTATTATTCTATCTACTGTCAAAGTTTGTAGGGGTACTTTCATGTTGTTTATGCCTGCAAAAGGAATGAGTGTGGCACAGGGAATGTACCTCTACAAATAAATGTATTATGTGTGTATGCATATATATTTATAACAAACTCGCTGACCTCCATGAGGTGTTCCAATTAGAACCGGGCCATCCAACCCTGACACACCTGGATCCATAATTTCATACCCATGGTTCCTCCACCCCACCTGAGTTCCACATACACACAAACTATCCATTCTCCAGTTGCTATCCCAGCCATAACACACCTCCACACATTGCCCTCTCCCCAGCATTAGGGACCCTACACGTATGTTGTCTCAACCCATGTATCATCAGGCTCTCCCAACCTTTTAGTCCTTAAGCATACCTGCCCTGACTTGTGTAATGGCTGAAGGTCCAAACAACCTGCAATTTTTGGGTAGTCCCACCAGGGACTACCCTGTAATTGTTTGTAAAGTAGACTTAGCAGATCGACAATGCTACTCCCACTGGTAGCATCCTGCCTGTGGTTTAAGTAGCAATGATTTGCTCACCCCTGCCCAGCTTGATATGACATAAGATGACAGCACTAAATAATACAGGAGTTGCTGTTGTTTTCCTTCTCATTCTTTTTGTTTGCTTTATTGTCACGACATTCATATATATATATATATATATATATATATATATATATATATATATATGTATGTATTATATATCTGTACATACACATGCACATACATCTGCATAATTATATACGTTTCCTATGCTATTGCATGACTGTGCTGGATGATATGTTTGTGATAACATCAGATTTATGTATATCTGCCATGTCTTAGTGGTAAATCACATTGGCTGTGGTGTGTAGGGTCCTGGATTAGATCTTTGCAGAGGCCATTCATTTTGTGCTGGGCAGAACATGGGCTATTGGATACAGAGTGATTAAAGCACTTTTAAGCAGTTGTGAGCGGGTGTGTGTGGGTTTGCGCAATGGTAAGCAGTGCTAACTTCTGATTACAGTTTCTTAAATTTAGTTAGCTTCTACTATGCTTAATGTGTGTAGGCACTGCTTACACCCGTGCAAATGCACTTAAACATGCTTACTAGTACTTATATATGTTTACTACTCCTTATTTGTGCTTAAACCTGCTTACTAGTGTCTTATTCATTATGACACTAACACTTAAATTAAATTAATTAAACATTTAATGCAGTATTCCAGTTGACATTTACATGTTATTATGTAGGTTATACAGCAAAAAGATGTAAAAATATGTTCATATACACATTCCACATGGAAAATGATATATGCTGCAGTGGGACTCGAACCAGGAATGCTGTTTTTTTGATGCTCTAATGCTCTACTATACTACTGGTGCGTCATTTGCATATATATTCCTTGTTATCCTCTTCAGCCTTTTCAACTGCTTTATCCGTAGCTAAGCGATGGGCAAACCCACGCACCTACGGTTAGCTGTACTCGGGGTTTTAAAACAAAGTAAATAGTTTCTTCATTTTAATTCTGTGTACTGTTGCTGTTATACATATGGGGACTGTTGGTGGGGATATGCGGACACCTATGAGCGGTCTCACTCATTTATTCAGACTTCCTGCTGTTGTACTTTGCAGGGGAGTGTTTATTCTGAGAGCTCTGCTCTCAGACACGCCCCCCTGCACTTGTTCACACTTTACATGTGCATTTAATGCAGTACTCCAGTTCACATTTATATGTTATTATGTAGGTTATACAGCAAAAAGATGTACAAAATATGTTCATATACACATACATTCCACATGGAAAATGATATGTGCTGCAGTGGGACTCAAACCGTAAATGCCTGTTTGTTAGGCAGATGCTCTAACCACTACACTATTGACATTAACACTGAATCTGCATTTTTTTTTTCTATTTGGATGATTTTGACGTGTAAGCTATGCTAAGCAAAGGGCAGCGACGTGCAAACACGCTGCTCTTCACTTTAAATAACGAAGAAATAAAAATGTAAAATAGGGACACGGGGAATTTAAATGTAATAGTTCTAGGGACAGGGGCTCAGCATTCAACTACGTGCTTGTGTGTTTACTCCTTTGATTTTATTTCAGTGTTCGTGGACACCCTTGTATGCTTTGCATACATTTCAGTATCCACGGACACTGAAATAATTGCTTACTATTAGAGGCAGGTTCTAATAGTAAGCATTGTAGGTTGTGCAACTGTGGGGGCATGTTTAAGCCTCCATGCCACACTTAAATATGCCCCCTGCACTCGTACACATTTCCTGCGCACGTAGAGAACTGTTCTGATGAAGTCCCTTGCAGTTGAGGAAGAAAGCGCTTAACTTGTGGAATATTACTTAAACTGTGGTTTTTAAACTATTAAAGTGGTGTATTTCTACATCGTGCCTGCTTGTTCCATTTGCTGGTTTGGTTCTTCAGCATCTCAGATGCCCAAGCTGCTAATCAAGCTCTGGTCACCTGGGTTATAATTAGGGATTTATCCTGATGCAATCAAGCTGGTTTAAGATAAAGTTTATCTTGAACTGCCTGATGAATTGCAGCAAAACACCTGTGAACATACCACAGCTTATATAATTTACTTTGTTCTTCCAGTCTGAAGCTGTTGTCGTTTAAGTTAAAACCAGGACATTTAATGTTCGACTCACAGCTACTGCACATGGAATGAAGAGAGAAAAAACAGGAATGCCCCACACAGATCAGGGCAGATGACAATCCTATCTAGCCCCCAACCCGATAAGGATGAAACATACCACCACCACCATAAGAGCCTTCCTACCTCACACGAGTGGTAATTACTAAATTGACAATATGTGGATGGACAGATGTGTTGTATACAGCTGCAGATCTCTGATGCAAGTAAAATTCCTCAATGTGACTTAACTTAATAAAAGATGCAATGGGCCATAAAGATAGCTAGATGGGTCAGAAGCCTACCGAGCCTCTGTCTTTGAAATGCCACTGAGGTAACTCTGCAAACTTATGCCACACCTGTGCTGGCAGTTATACCTATTTTAGGTCATAAATAGCCTATGTCAGGGTCAATAACTCCTGTGCTTGTAACACAGTGATGTGTCATGTTTAGCATGGCTTGCAGCAATGCAATTCACAATGCTACAGTTTAGCATTCTCATACATTGTGTTTGGCATGCGTGATGTCAGTAATGCATTGTGTTTAGCATGCATGATGTCAGCCTGGCGATCAATGATAGACTCCACAGAAAAAACAGATCTGCAAAGACAGACTGCAACCCAGTATCAGCATTCATCCTCTCATGCATCACTGCATCTAACTGGAACACCTCTTACAGATAGTATCTGTTCACCCAGTCTAGCAGGTTCTTCTTGATGTGTGGTGTGCGCATCACCATCCACATCCCCATTAAATCACCATTTGAACTGCTTGCACCTCTACACACTCCACCTCCACTCTATGTGACCCAAATGGCTTTATGGAAGCAAACTCTGAGGCATGTGATGCATGCTCAATAACCATTTTCTTGTGACAAACTCAGTAACTTTATCCTGCACATTCATGATACTGTGCATGCCAACCACACCAAAAACTGCAGTGTGAAAAAGTCATTATCATTTGATGTATCAGCCCTTCTGATGGGGCTGAATGTCCAGTAACATTTGCAAAACATAGGCAGCTCTAAGAAAATATATGTAAAAATAAACTTTGAGAACTCACATGCTGTAAACTCAAGGATCCTGCAATGGCATGCACATAACATCTGGCTACTTCTTTGTAGGTCAATCTCAGTTCAGTGTCCAAATGTGGTACATACTGAGAACCTTGTTGTCTGAAGGATGGGTATCATAGTGCTGTCTCCTTGATGTGCTATGATTTAACAAAGTGTGTGTTTGCTATTTTGCAAGAAACTGCAGTGTTTTAGCCACAGTAACCATGAAATGTTGATCCAACAGGAGAATTCATACTCATTTATGAGAATCCCAATTTCATTTGCACCACTCAGTATTGTTAATGTAGGCCATGATTATTTAGGGAACCTTGGAAACATTCAGAGTCTGTGAAAGGAGGATAGATGGATCCCCCCAAGGGCATGGTAAATGCCCAAGATGTTCTTATCATACAAATGTGCATGGTCATGTATGACTGCGACATGACAGCAGCAGTTATACAGTATTCCTATAACTCCAAACAGCATTCATGCTGCTGACAGTGTCCTCCCAGAAGCTGTCCCTCTACTTACTGTTGACTACCACCACTATCTCCCTGGAGATTCAGGCCATGCTGCCTTAATGTCTTATTGAGGATATCTTTGTTCTACAACAAGCAGAATTATCATGCCTCCACCTCTGTCCAGAAGCAGCAAAATGTAACAGTGCTCATAAATACAATCTGATACAGATAGCAATGTGTATTTTTTTACAGTTGATGTCAAAATTTAGACACTTTTGTTTTTTTTGTGTATCTAGCTGCAGAATATTGAGCAGAGTGCTGTACTATAAATTTAATAAATAACATCTGAACAATGTTAAGCAATTGTAAAAAGATGTACACATATCCTAGTATGCCATCACAGCTGTGAAACTGGTAGAAAAATGTTCTTTACATATGTATAATGCAGACGTTTAGTTTACTGTGCAGAAAATATTGGTGCAAATGTCTTAGCAGCAAACCAGTTTCCCTTACATTATCTGAAGGCTGTTAATTCTATTGCTATGTCTCCTTTATAGAACAGTAAGCATTCTCAATGAGCATCATTTGCATATAAAGTTTGGGAAGTGTATTATTTTTAAATGACATTATGTACTGATATAACAAAGTCCAATGATATTTTTTTTAGAATGCACAGAGTACCACTTACAGCCATGGACTGATGCCAACACCGGAGATGTGCCACAGCCACAATGGTAAAACAGGTAGCTTTTGTAATATGGTGAGATATTGCTAACACTCTGGAACCAGCATTTTTGTTTTAGACTTCTGAAGAGTTTTGCAGTGACTTTGTGGTATCCAGAACACAAGATGGAAGAGCAGTGCAGTAAAACCCCTTGGTTTAGGATTCAGAGTTTACTACTCCAGGGTAGGACAGACTAGAGATGGTGTGGGAATTATTGTGAGTGAAAGACTTCAGATGGCAGTGAGGGATGTCATCAGAATTGGTGACAGACTCATGGCAATCAGACATCAGTATAAGGATGGGGCACTATTCATAATCATAGCCTGTGCTCCACCTATGCTCCACGGAAGAGTTGTGATGCCAAGGAAAAATAGTGCATACAGGTAGCAGTTACATGACCTACTAGCTAAAGTAGGACAGCATGAGTTGGTGTTGATAATGGGTGACCTGAATGCATGTATCAGGACAGATGGAACAGAATATGAGGAGTGCCTCAATCCATGAGTGGGGCAACAGGAATAAAGAAAGTCCAGTTTAGACTTCTGTCTAGCAAATGGCTTGAAGGTGGCCAACACATGGTTCAGCAAGAGAAACAAATACAAGATCTTCTACAAGACTGACCATTATGCTACTCAGCTAGACTTCCTCCAAGTAAGGAAAGGGCATTGGGATAGAATCAGTGATTACAAAGTCATCCCCAGTGAAACAGTCAGCCCACAGTATAAACTATTGGTAGCCACAGTCAGCTGCAAGCAGTAGTCAGAGAAAGCTCTATGTTTAATAGAGACTAGGCAGAAGACCTGGAAGTTGACTGGAGACAATTCACAAGCATTCAAGGAAATACTCGGGACTCTAGCACCTCAGGAAGAATAAGAAATATGTGGAGATGAAGAAAAATGACAGCACCTCAAAACAGCTTGTGTGAGAACAATAAAACAGATATGCAGCCTATCCAGGTATGTAAATAAAGTACATAAGTAAAGCTGGTGGAGGAATGCAGAAGTGCATAAATAAGTGGGAGATTGGAAAGATGGCCCAGGCTAAGATGGAGTACTGGTTGGCTAAAAAAAAAGGCTAAGACAGCAGTTGCAGTAGCAAAGAACAGGGCATCAAAGGTGCTCTAACAACTTCTGGAAAGTGTCTGAGCAGGTGGCACAATGAAACTCTTATCAGGTTGCAAGACATGCTGTAGACAGAAAAGATAAAGACGATGTTCATCAGATGTCTTTCATAAGGGATATCAGCAACAATCTGCTCACTAGTCCTTAGGATATCAACGACAGATAGAAGGAGAAATTCCATCAGCTTCTGAATGACATAAATCCCATGGAAGTTGTACTGCCCCAGACACAGCTTATGATAAAAGAAGAAGAAGAAAAGCCCCCTATAGAAGAAGTAAGAACAGCACTAAGGTAAATAAAGTCATGGAAAGCAGCAGATTCAGATGAGGTCATGGCAGATACTGAGCGAATTAAGTGGAAAATGGCTCTAGAAGGTACTCATAGCAATAGGAAGGGAAAACGTGTATCCTATATGACCAGAGAATAAGCATTCTAGGCCCTGTGTATAAGAACAAAGGGGACAGTCACAACTGTGGGCAGTATAGAGTCTCAAAGTCCAGTCATACTGCATGAAAACTCTGGAAAGGGTGACTGAAAAATGAATATGCATAGGAGGTGAAAGCAAGAAAGAGCAGTGTAGTTCAGATTCTGACCAGAATGCAACACAACTGACCTGATGTCTGCAATGAGACAGATAGTTGAAAAGAAGATAGAGAAGAGGAAAGATCCAGATGGGAATTCCTAGAGTTGGAGAAAGCATATGATAAGTCCCAAGAAGCTGATCTGGCCAGGCCTGCAGTGGTTCAAAGTAACAGAAACAGTAGTAGAATTAGTGAAGGCTATGTACAAGGACCCACTGACACAAGTACAAATAAAGTTTGGCCTCACAAAGATGTTCTCAATGGAAGTAGGTATGCATCAGGGTTCAGCTCTGAGATCACTGCCGTTCATACTGGTGATGGACTATATTAGGAAACAGGTCAGAGGGGACAAGTCAACAGTGTTGTAGTATGCAGATGATGTGACATTACATGCAAGTTCTGAGCAAGAACTTCAGCAAACAATAGGGAATGGAATACAAAACAGAAGGTACACAAGATGAAACTGAGTACAGATGAGAAAGTTGCAATAACAACAAATGGGGAAATCAGAAGCAGCTGATAATTGAGACAGAAGGGAAAGTAATGGAATAGGTTAACAGCTTCAGTAATCTGAGAGGGGTTGTTAAGGAGACGAGAAGTCAGAATGCCAAGCTATAATCAGAGTGGCTGCAGCCAACTGGCTAGTGTCAAGGGTGGTGTATGACAGAGGAATGCTAAAGACGCTGAAAAGTAAGGTGTACAAACAGTGGTGTGACCAATATTTTGCATTGTGCAGAAACCTGGACAGTAACGGCAGAGCAATTGAGAAGCTAGAGATTATGGAAATGAAGTGCCTGACATGAGTGGAAGGATGTGAACTGTGGGACAGATAAGGACATGAGGACATCAGAGCATAAGCCCAAGAAGCTACAGTTGCAGAGAGCATGGCGATTCTTGCAGATGTGCAAGAAAGCAGAAGACAATCTGGAGAAGAATATTTTGGATAGACAAGAAGAAGTTAAGAAGAAAATTAGTGCATCCAGCAGAGAGCTGGCTGGATAGCGAGAGGCCTGTGATAGGCATGAGTGTTTAAAAAAGGTAGAAGAGTGGCACCGATTCGAGAGAGATGATGTTAGTTTATGTGGCACCATGACCCCATGCAGAAAATGGGAAAAAGGACATTGACAGTAATGGCTCTAGATTTCTGCTTCCTGAGATTATGATGTTTGACAGATGTGTTGACTTTTCGACTTGGGCATACTGTTTATATTTGTATATGTCATGTTGTTATTTAACAGTTTACTGAATGTATACATATTGCTAATAGTACTGCATACATGCAGTAGGTTGAAAATGCAATCAGCCGATCATGATCTCTCTCTAATGCAATACTGGGTTTTAAAAGCTGGTACTGCATTTGTTGTCAAATCTGATTGCTGTAGTGCTCCATGTGTGATCTAAACTATAGAAAATACTTGCTATATTTGTAGCAAGCAGTTTGCTGCAGTTTAAAAAGAAGAAAAAAATGTTTTCATTAAAACATGACTGCCATAGAACTCTGTGGAGATAGGGTATAAACTGTAGCAACTATTTGCTACAGTTTAAAAGAAGACATTTTTTAATAAAATAAATTGACGGAGGGTTGGGGGTAGGGCAGAGAAATGGGACCTGAATGGCTGGGCAGAAGGGAGGGGTGGTGTGTCGGCATCTGGCCACCTGGTTGGTGTGCCAGTAGAATGAACATCTGTGTTTTTTGTACTTTAATGGAAGAGCTGGGGGGGGGGTGGCTATAGATCTAACGGTAAAAAGCTGCTGTGAGTGGCTTATTACAGTGAAGTGTATATATATATATATATATATATATATATATATATATATATATATATATATATATATATATTTTTTTTTTTAATGTTAGTTGAATCAGGCACACTTCTGTATACATGGATTAAGACATACTGTGCAATGAACTAATGCTTCTGTCCTTCTTAGACAATATTATATACAGACAAATTCTGAGTGATCATATCCATAAGGTGGTCATCAAAAATTAAAGATATTTCAAAGAGAAATTGTATGTCCAATGTGAATTGTTTATTTTAACAAAAATATAGCCTGCTACTTTAATCTGGATGCAGTTTGTTTGGAGATATGATTAACTGGAAGGGAGCAGATACTAATGTTATTACATGGAGTCAGTTGTGATAGGTATTCAGTAGTCTAGTCGGCATTGTATATTAATATGTATACACATTATGTGTTCATTGTTATACATTTAATACCTACAGTACATGTTGATTAAAAAGTGCAGTGTTCCGCATACAGTCATGTTCATCTATGGGAAATCATTGAAGTACATACCCTATTCACAAAACACCAATGTTTATAGTAAAGGTGCTGTTTTCAGATAATAAATACAGTGGCATATGTGACTAAATATCCATGGTTCTCCACCAATTATATATATCTTTCAACAGACATGCATTGCTTTCATCATGTATTTTTTTAATATATGGGGATGGTTAGTATCATGATCATGGCTTTGACAATGCCCTTCCACATGCATATAGAATATGATGAACTGGAAATAGTCATTAACAACTAATAGCATATTTATTTGTTAGATTAGTCCAGCTTACTTTGATTAGAAAGCTGTGAATTGTGTTCTGCAATGTGCTTGTATAATAGGTTTATCTTTCCATATGGAAAAAGCTAGAGGTGTATTTCTCTGACACTACTTTCTGAGCATGGAAGTGTCTAAACTGTTGTTCTTAGTTCATTTTAGCTGGGAAGGAGTGACACATCAGTTGCAACTGTAAAATGAGTACCTAGCTGCACAGAGATATAGGTGCATTTTAATATAGATTTGTTGTAGGCCAGTGCATACATGGTATGAGTATATGTATCTCCCTTGTATAGATCTATTGCCAGTAATACTATCTAGGTGGAGACCGAGGGCCACATCACAACTGGGGATGTTACTGTCAGCAATAGCAGTTCCTTCAAGATAGACCAATCCAACTTGGATTGGCAAACCTGCCAGGAAATTATATGCAGGGGTCTCCTCCTCCAATAAATGGACACGTACCACTGGACTACCACCAGCCAGTAGCTGAAGCGACTTTTATACAGCCACTACCACTGAGTTTGGCAGAGGTGCTCAGACTGTTACACCTGATCCATGAGGCTTTGCAGAGTTCTTCCAAAGACAACACCACGCTGTTGTAACATTTTTTTTCAGTGCATGCACTAGCATCACAACTAGCTTCGCTGCTTCTCTAACTTTGAGTCAGCTCACATGGAATGACATTTGCTAGCATCTCACCTATCACCCATCCATAGTTTTAAAGCAAGAATAAGTTTTTATCCAATATAAATTCCAAGTATCTTTACTCTTGAGCAATTAGTAATTTTTGACCTCTTGAGTCCAGTTTCAAGGAACATAAGAGTCATTTTCTTCATATTAAAATGTAACTTTTTTCCCTTGCAGTTCCAAACTAGCATTAGTTATTTTGTTGTTCAATGTTGAATGCACTAGAGGACTGAGTAGCGTTAGTAAATACTGTTATCATCGGCATACAACCTACAATTTAAATCTGGTAGCTCCTAAGGAAGATCGTTTATGAGAAGCGAAAAAATAAGGGACTAATCCTTGAGGGACTTTACCACTGCAAAGCATTAACAGTCTGTTGCTGGAAACTGATGTGAATGCCCTGTTTGCTAAGCAATTAGAAAACCAGTCACAAACTTTATGTAAGACGTCTTAGTTTTTGAATAAGTATACTATGTCTCACTGTTTCAAATGCTCATTTTAAAAAGACTGATTTGAGCAGTCCTGTAATTACATGAAGTCCTGGAAACATTGTTAGAATTAGTGCAGGCTATGTATAAGAACCCAGTGACACAACTACAAACAATGCTTGGACTCAAAGAGGCAGATTTCCAGTGGTAGTGGGTGTGCATCAGAGTTCAGCTCTGAGACCTCTCCTGTTCATGCTGGTGATTGACTTTATCACTAAGCAGGCTGCTGTATGCAGATGATGAGGCACTACAAGCAGACACTGAACAGAAATTTCAGCAACTGAAAGGCGGCTGGAATGCAAAACTGAAGGGCCATGCAAAGAAACTAAGTACAGACAAGACAGTGGTCTTGGCTGTAAAAGATAAACCAGAAGAAGTGGAAAACTGAGACTGAAGGGAAAATAGTGGAGCAGGTTACCGGCAGTATCTGGGAAGTGTGGTGAGGAGAAGGCAAGTGTGAATGAGAATCAGAGGTGCCACAGCTTGGTAGGATGGTTAAGGTGTTCACTTCACAGACACAAGGTACAAGGCTTGATTCTGATCTCTAGCTGCTGTCTAGGCCAGTAATAATCCACAGACTGATTGCTTAGTGTTCACTGTTTAGGTTATTTTCAAATAAAGAGGAAGAGGAAGAGTTGGTAATTAGTGAAGGGGGATGCAGTCATTAACTGGCTGGGGCAGAAGGTGCGCTTGTACTAGACTTACTGTTACAGGAAGGAGAATTATAAATTAAATATAGAGGCCAGTTACCCAATAAGTCTTCCAGAGACTGGTCCTGGGATGACTCCTTTTTGGCATCAACTTCAAGAGCCTCTGGCTGACCAAATTTACAAATGATTGCAAATTAGGAGTAGTTATAAAATTCACCACTGCCACTACTTTTCTCGAAAAAGGGCTAACACAGAAAAATAACCAGTGTCAGAGCAATAGACTAACACTAAAGAACAAAAAATGCATAATAATATCCTTCAGGAAATCGGCCCACCCAGTAACTACCATATTGACAACACACTTGGTTAACCAAGTAGTCAGGGACTTAGAGGCACACATAGACAGTAATCAAGCCATCAGCTATCACGTGCCTGTGGTAGTGAAGAAATCATTCTATGTTGTGCAACTTATATAAACAAAGATATGGCATCTAAGTAAAAGGATGCCATTGTTGCACTATATTCGGTGCTTGTCAGACCTATCACTTAGTAAATGCCTCCTTTGATATGTACCTAACCAGGGAAATCCAACAAGTGGAATGTTCACAGGGGTTCTCCCTAAAAGAATACAGGGTATAAATAACATGCCTTGTGCAGACCATCTGAAAGCCCTATCCTAGTATTCTGTTTCTTATAGGCTGTCGAAGAGAGATCTATGCCTGGCATATAAAACATCTTCAGATCCTGCTCTGATGGACCTCTTTCATATCTGCAGAACAAACAGCACTAGAATTACCTGTTCTAAACCTTACCTGCTGGAGAGACAGGTATGTATCCCAGAGACTACTCCTTCTCTGGAGCACCATCTATGTGAAGCAGAGTTCCTCCTTAACCCAATTCAAGTATAACTTGGACATCTGGATGGGGAATGAGAAAATCACCCCTGTTTTTTCACTTATGTCTTTAATGGACACAACTAGCCTGTAAAAGATTCACCTCTCAGGCCCCTGATTATAAATGTTTTACTTCCCAAGCCTCCGCTTACACTACTAAGGACACAAAATCTTGTCAGAGATTTTGGATTCATAGTTAGGCTTAAAAAGGCCCTTGCATTCATTATCCAAGTACACACCTATGAATCTATGAACCTATGTGGTGCAAAGTGTCAGGGTAGTGTGTGTGTGTGTGTGTGTGTGTGTGTGTGTGTGTGTGTGTGTGTGTGTGTGTGTGTGTGTGTGTGTGTGTGTGTGTGTGTGTGTGTGTGTGTGTGTGTATGTGTGTGTGTGTGTGTGTGTGTGTGTGTTTGTGTGTGTGTGTGTGTGTGTGTGTGTGTGTGCGTGTGTGTGTGTGTGTGTGCGTGTGTGTGTGTGTGTTTGTGACAGACGAATGCTAAAGATGCTGCTGAGTAAGGTATACAAAACACTGGTGCAACTGGTGCTTCTGCATAGCACACAAACTTGGACAGATATGGCAGAAAACTGAGAAAGCTTGAGGTGATGGAGGTGAAGTGCCTGAGTTGGGAAAGTGGATGCACACTATGAGGCAGGCAAAGAAATTTCTACATAACAGTAGAAGACAAAGTAACCGGAGTTGCAGAGAAAGTCAAGGAGAATCATACCTTCCAACTATCCAGATTTTCACACAGAGTCCAGATTTTTGCCATACATTTTTGGTCTGTTCCTTGTAAAATTTGTGGTTTTCTGGCAAATCACTTGGATGATCTGAGAAATGAAGTCACCAAATAATAACATACATTTGAATTTCAGACTTCATATTTTTCAGAAAATGTATGTTAATACAAACCCTGTTACTCTAGCAACTTTCTAATTTTATAAGAGCAATATATAAAATCTGTCATATTTTTAGGCCTTTGTTTCCTCATTTTGTCAGGCTTTGTCCAGATTTCTTGCACTAAGAGGTTGAGAGGTATGATGGAGAATATATTACAGTGGTTAAGTCATGTGTACAGGAAAGCAGGAGATGATTTGGTAAAACAGATTTGGGAGATACAGAAAGAAGGCAAGAGGAGATGAGAATATCCAGCCAAGAGACGGATGGGTTGTGTGAATGAAGAACTGTGACAGTTAGGCATGACTGCTGATGAAGGTAGGAGAGTGGTTTTAAAAGAAGAGAAGAGGCAATGGGTGATGAGATATCCTGACCTCGTGTAAAAGAATTGTTAGGAAAAAGGGAGTTGATGCTGCGGATGACAATTGATTCATAGGTAAGTACTAGGATAGCTTCCCTTGCAGGCCATTTTAGGACTAGCCATTTTCCCTTTTTGTGCTTGAATTAACCTATCCCATTTGGTTAGAGACTGACCTTATCCATCCTATGGTCTGTACTTTTATATTACCCTTAATGAGAATAACTGGGATCATACCATAGATAATTTGAGGGAACATATGCATGGGATAAAGTATTTAGGAGCTGTCTCTGTCCATTAGTAATACAGGGGGCAGTCCTGGGGTAAATTTTCTGTTTCCCATCCAATATATTTTAGCTAGGTGTGCTGACATATAGAATGATCTGGAACTCATGATCTACTCAAATCATGTCACAATAAGTATAGAGCCACTATTCTTGTCCTTTATATAGCCTGAGTCAACTGCTGATTTGTACATACCACAGTAAGATCACTTACACACTTAATTTTAGCACAGAGAAAAACAATAATCTAATTCACCTGGTATGAACTAATAGTCTTGTATAGCAGCTTATAAATTGGAGTGATCTGCTGAACCAAAATCTCTAAGAGAGATCCACAGAACTACGGATTGCTTCAGTGAGGACCTCCAGCTCATCTGGGAACACATGCACAGCCCACTTCACCCATCTCAGATGTAGCCTATGTATTTCTTCAGTACTAAACCTGTACTTCAACTGCTCAGTAGTAGAAGTACTACTAGTAATAATTACTGTTCTAGAGTACAGCAGAAACACATAACCTGCCCTCGAGATGAGAGTCTCACGAAGTTCATTACCTGGCAAAAAACTGTTCTTATCTATGAGCAGGGCTAGTATTTGCTTACATGAGTGGTGAAAATACATCTTAAAAGTTTTGGATCAGGCATTCCATATTACCTGCGTAAAGGTAAATGGCAACAATTGAGCACATTAACATTGTGATTCACATTCTAGAAAAAAAAATATTTATTTATTATTTATTTATTTATTTATTCCAATTTGGTGACCGGGAAGGTCCACTGGGCTCAGAGAGCCCGTTTTCAGTGGAGGCCCGAGGAGAAAAGCTCTGTAATACATAGTTTATTGACATGAATTAATTACATGAATTAATTACATCATCAGTACTAAATTATTGATATAAAAAGCCCAGCATAACTACTTTTGCAGGTAGAACCTCATTCCCCTGATTCAAAAATACTAACTTTGAGGGTGCTCAAACTTTTGGATAAGGGAATATTTATTTGTCCCTAATATTCAGCAACCTGGGAAACACTAATTCTAATATACACAAAAACTAAGACAATGATAAATCTTCAACTAAACAACACAATACTTAATAAACATGGCTGTTGACAAACTGCAATTCTTCCCTTGTGTAAATTTTTATATGACCCTGGACACTACTGGTAGAGGCATTTATTAAAGTGCTGATTTGAATTATTCCAAATCTTCCCCCTCCACATCATTCCCTGTAGGGGGAATCTGTGACAAATGTGAAGACAATGGGATTACCACCCACATTTCAGTTGCCTACAGATTCAGCTTCTCTAACTTATTAGGGACATATACTTGTTTCTTGGTCATTCTGGCCTTTTTTGACCTGTAGAGTTTTAAGGTCATTGCTTGCTCTAGCCATATAAACTGTGTGGGACTTATCAGGAAAAACATTAAAATGCAAAATAATCTGTGAAGAAAGTGGTTTAATACAGCTTTCATTTATAATAATTCATTTCAGCTTTCCATCTATTTTTCTAGTATATTTGTGATGGTTTTCTGTTTGTAAAATGGCACAATCTTTGTGTATGAGTAAGGTATAATCTGAAATAACTAACCTGATATAATGCTGTCCAGTCCACAAAATTTGAGAAGGCCTTTATCTTACAGCTAACACCTTTGGTCTAACCATATTCATCTTGTAGACTGACACATGAGTAAAGTGAAGTAAGATAGAATACTACCAGAATGCATTCATCAGACCAGTCACATCAATCAGCGCATTATCAATCCTTTCTAGATGGATTCCAGTGTTCCAGAATGTATCGTCTACCTATTGCTGTAGTGCTAAATCCTCCTGACTTCTAGGGAGACGAGAAGGGAGGGTAGTTCTGAATGTGTTTATCATAGAGAAGAGAAGAGAATGTAGGGTATTTCTAACTTCATTTATAATGGAGAGGAGAAGGGAGGCTGGTTCTAACTCTATTTATAGGTAAGAAAAAGGAGGTTGGTTCCAACTGTTCATCATGGAAAAGATAAGAGTGTGGTTATAATCTATTTAGCATGGAAAAGAGAAAGGTGAGTGCTTCTAATCTATTCAGCATGGAGAAGCGAGGGACCCTTGCCGCCCCCCCATGACTAAGGTAAGAGGTAATGTGCAAATGTTCTACTCATTTCTGGTTTATTTGTAATTTGTAATAAATAAAATAAAATAAATTTGTACTTCAAATTTAAAGGTTACAAATTCTCTCTCTCTCTCTCTCTCTCTCTATATATATATATATATATATAGTTATTTATATTTATGTACATACACACATTTGTTTATTTATTTATTTATATTTCTTTACCAGGATAGTGCAGTGATCAGTACTGACTAAGTTCTGACTTAACCCAGGGGAAATACAAAACATATCACAAACAAAAAATACAGAAATGTAAGCAATGGCAGAGTAGTTCAGACTAATTACATCGAAATAACTGTGTATATTCATGCTATTCATCATGGAGAACAAAAGGGAAGATAGTTCTAATCTGTTCATTACAGATACAAGAACGAACTGTTCATGGAAAAGAGAAAAGAGGGTGGTTGTAATCTATTCATCTTGTCGAAGAGAAGGGAGGCTGGCTCCATCTATGTTCATCTTATAGAAGGGTAGGAAGGGTGATTCTAACTGTGTTCATCTTGGACAAGAGAAGGTAAGTAGTTATAGTTCTATTTATCACAGAAAAGGGAAGGCAGTTCTAACCTGTTCATCAGGTAGAAGAGAAGAGCTTAGTTTTAACACTGTTCATCAGTACACTGACTTGTAACATTGTTTCTGCATTGACATTGCATGAGACTAGGTAGAACACTTTTTGTTGTGTTTTTGTGTCTTTCGGCTTATCCCGGTTAGGTGTTGCCACAGCGGAACTCCAGTCCGCTAATGTTTGGTTGTGGATTTTTACATGCCGAGTTACCAGCCCTGACCTTCAACGAAACGGCATGCTCATTCACACATGCCTCCACACAGAACACACTCTAGCTGAGGCACCACTAGACTAGGTAGAACACTAACATGAGAAAATATTAAACATGCTATAAAGAGCCTCACTCTGAAGATATATTCAAGACATAATTACTACTGAAAGGCAATAAAGTGCTTAAAGGAAAATATCATAAATTACACGTTATGACTGGAGCATATATTGTCCGAATTTAGTTTGAAAACTCTGATACCAAGTTTCTGATTTTAGAATTTATATTCAAATACTAGTAAAAAAATGCAAGACATTTCATTTCTATTGTAGAAAGTAAAGGAATTTCATCTGTGTGCATTCCTACTCACTTTTATCACACCATGAGATAAGTCTTGGTTAAGGGCATCTTTCTATGTATAACCATTAGAGTATAGTCATAGTACTGTGAGAATGGGCTGATCAACCTCTAGAATATGGTTTGAAAGATTTTTAAAACTGATAAGGAGTTCAATCTTCATATGTCTGTATAATGCCATTATTTGCACATCATTGTCTAAGATTTAACTATAGAAGGGCAAGACCCTATCGCTCAAGATGCACTTTCTTGTTCACAAATTCTTGAAGACTGCTTATTGCATACAGAGAAAAGGAACAGCTCAAAGTGTGTGTCTTTTTGAGGGAGGAAGCCTCACTTTAACCCCTCCATTTAAGGCAACCCCAAACATATATGGGTCTATATTAAAATAGTGAAACCTCACTTACGCGAATACCTAAACGCCGAAACATAAATAGCGAACCGCGAAAACACAGAACGTCCTGAAGCACGAAATTTGAAATATCAAATTGTCATAGTTGGCCCTTATCCAGTATAGCTCCCTAATGTAAATGTGCAATAGTTATGGACCTTAGGGTTAGGGTGCGGGTTAAGGTAAGTGCATACATAGTAATACATGCAGCCTTTACTTTAGGGTTAGAAGTAGGGTTATGTTAAGTGTATGTATAGTGATATAGTTGTGTAACTGAATGTATACATAATATATACTTTTCCCATAGTTGAGTGTTGTTTGTTTATAGTTAGATACATTTGTGTGTAGTGAATGTTTGATTAGGATATGGGATATATGGTTGAAGTGTAGATATGGGGAAGTGTGGATTATTTATTTTATTTGGGTAGGTAGTACGTAGCGGGTGGTGGGGTTGGCCAACTATGGCAATCTTATATTTCGAATTTTGCGCTTTAGGATGTTCTGTGTTTTCGCAGTTCGCTATTTATGTGTTGGTGTTTAGGTATTTGCGTGGGGTTTCAGTATTTTAATATAGGCTCACATGTATTAGTGTATATATCTATACTGCCCTAACTCTCTCTCTCCCTATAAATATAAATATATATATATATATATATATATATATATAGATATATATATATAGATATATACACACACACACACACACACATATATATATATATATATATATATATATATATATATATATATATATATATATATATATATATATATAGGTCTACTGCTTTTCATTGAATACCACATATTTGAAAAGAGCAGCAGACCACTCAGTTACTGAAAGTGCACTTATTCAAAGTGCACTTTCGCAAACTCAGCTTCTACAAACGGATCGCACCACAGTGGAGGACAGCAGGAAAATGTGCTATGTCCTCCACTGTGGTGCAGTAGTTACAGACCTTAGGGTTAGGGCACGGGTCATGGTAAGGGGATAGCCCTACTAGCTATCCCTTTCCATGACCCCTGCCCTAAACTAAGGTCCATGACTAACACCACAGTGGAGGACAGGCTATCCTCCACTGTGGTGCGAATCACGGACCTTAGGGTTAGTGCGCAGGTCATGGTAAGGGGATAGCCCTACTAGCTATCCCCTTACCATGACCTGTGCCCTAACCCTAAGGTCTGTAACTACTGCACTAAAATCAGTAGTAGCCCGTTCGCTGAAGCGGGTTTCGCGAAAGTGCACTTTCGATTAAGTGCACTTTCGTGTAACCCAGGGTCTACTGTGTGAGTTCGAAGAAGTGTATTTTTGAACTTATACAGTAGACCCATATATATATATATATATATATATATATATATATATATATATATATATATATATAAAACATTTATACTAACTCCATGGTTGCACAGCATTGGTGAAAGGAGAAACACCCTAAAACGCAAACAATGGGCTCAGGCAGCCACCTTCTTCTTTCTAACATGAGCAAACTAATCATTTCTACTATTTAGTGCATTGAGTATACATAAGGATGGCTTTTCCTGGGCCTTATATGGCCTGAGGGAATTGGTGATCTTTTAACACCTCTTCTGTAGTAATAGACACAGCTAGATCTTCCACTTGAGGATTTGTAAGCTGCCGGAGATCCACTGATTTCAAAAATATTTCCCTTGCTCCCTAATTAGCAGGGCATCAGGTCACATACAGCAGTAAAAGTTGTTCTTAAGATTGCAATAATACAATACAAGGCAAAGGGACTGGACTGAAATACAAATGCAGATGAAGAAAGTAAATGTGGCACAAGTGTGTAATAATTAATGGCAGACTAGACTAGTTAGTTGATTAAGTTATATTTTTCTAAACTATCTTATATTACTTGAATGCAGATATTGAGTGTCAGTCTAATAAAGTCCAGGATTTAAACAGTATGTTCCTGGAAAGCAGTCCTTAACAAATCCATGCAGCAAAGCTATTTTCCACATTGACAAGTTTTAATGACCACAATCTTGTATTTCAGATGCATATTAGAATCCATTGCTAAGAAGCCACATGTAAGCGTCATTCCTGTCAGGGTATCATCTGATAACTATCCTCTGCTCCCCCAACTCAAATACATCCATATACTCTTACTACATCAGCTAGCTTAACACAACATCCCCTTCTCTACTCCCTTACTGCCCTCCAACCTTAACCCCTCCCTTTCACCCCATTATCATATTTTTTCAGTTCCTTTTATTAAGTAAACAGTAAACGGGAAAAGAGAAGAAAAACAAAGGAGGGGTGCACTTACCATACATATTCTAAATGCAAACAGTAATGTCCAACAGTGTGTGTGTTATTGTGTAAATAGCACATGCTCAGGGGTGTTCTGACAAAATAACACATACCCTGGGCGCATTAGTGTGTTTAGAGAATGGGATATATGTCAAATTGTTTTGTATTTGTTTTTTGTAATTGCTATATGTACCTTTTATCATTTTTGATGTAAAATCGTTCCTCTGGCTAATGTTTCAAACTTGCTGTAGTATATGTAACTTTTGTTGCAGGAAGTATTTTACAGTCAGCATATTACTTTAGTAAGTATTCAATGTTTACACACAACCTCTCTGTCTATCTCACACACACACACACACACACACACACACACACACACACACACACACACACACACACACACACACACACACACACACACACACACACTTAGAGAAGCAGTGTACATTTAAAGCACACATGAAGTGACAGGCTCGATTTTCAGTGGGAATGTTCTCCAATCATGGTTTAATGTATAGTTTGGTCATTCTCTAAACAATGCTCATAGCTTCGTAGGTGTTTAGTAGGCTAATGACTGCAAGACCCTTTTTAAGCCTAGCCATGTGTAGCCTTCCCAATATTTTTTTTCCAACAAAGTACTTAAGGAAAAAAAAACTATGCCCTAAATGCAACATTTCCTTTCCCTGAGGGTATTATCCTCTCTTGAGGATGATCCCTATACTTTCACATAGTAAAAAAGCAAGAGGTAGCAGTTTCTCTCACTCTGTGGCATCTTGATCCAAGCAAGCTTCTTCAGTACACATTGCACTGGGGATGAATGAAATCTCAATACTTTTGCTAGGAATTTGTCTTTCTTGCTGCATCAAACTGCCTATCACACATGAACATATTTTGCAATAGAAAACACAAGGTACTAGTAGTCATTCCCTTTACACCCACTGAGGTCAACACTATTCAGGCTAAAAATTTCTCAACTTTGACTGCGCTTGTAGTCGGAAGGTGAATGAACCATATAACCATTAGCAGCAACTTCACTGATTAACTCAACTTTCAAGCCAGGCAATATAACTAGCTAAATCTGAGAAGGAGGATAGGACTTGAAACTATCAAATATCACTTCTAATAATGTTAAGTTCTCCTCATTTATGGATTCTTTTTCAAGAACTGTTAATAGATGGGATAACACATTTAACATACATAACAGCTATAAAAAAGTAATTGAATTTTTTACTGAGGATTCTCAAACTTGTCAGTCTTTCATGCTACTTCCATTTAAAGTGAATGGGACTGACCTGAAAATACAGTATATGACACTTTAATATCATCAGCTGCACACTTACAGTTAATTATGGGAAAGAGATAGATTTCAATGAAAATGAGATATCAGCATGTCTGCTCCCACCAGTATCACTCGTCTTATGTGCGTTAAGAAGATAATGAGACTTTGGTGTTCATTTAAATAGTTTATTGCATATAAACACATCAGGATGGATGGCAGGAACGTTAAACTTAAATGAACTATCTAACTAGCTGACTGACTACATACATGCTTGATCTCGCTCTGGCTGCTCACTCAAAATGGCAGTCTTGCTTGCACATGCTCAGTACTTTTATGCACATGCCCACTGACTGGAATGCTTCTTAAAGGTATATCACACACTCTGATCTACAATCAGGATAAGCAAAGTTAGCAAAAGATTAACATTAGTAGTAAGTAGTTACTGCAGTGCTGGCAGATTCAAATTTTGTAGCACTTCATGACAAGATTTTTCCCCCACTTTTTGATCATAATGATACTTCAAGTTATACGTGCTTACTGCTTAACAGTAAAGGCATTGGATACACCTACTACCACAAATCTCTCCTTCACATTTGCACTTATGCATGAATGTTCCATGATGAAGGCAAAATGACAGGACCTAGCCAAAAAAGTTATTATGATTAAAAAAGTAATGGAAACAGTTAAGAAAACCCAAATAATTTTACTTAAGTTTTAGCAAAATCAGAAATGCAACCTGTGGCCAAAGAAGTTCTGGTTGCACTTGATACTATTGTGCATTACTGGATATGGGGAGGGTGCTTAGCAATCTGGGACAGTTATCTTCTACATGGTTAACTTCTTCAGCATTGGTCTTGATAGACAATGGAATTTTTATCACACCAACTTAGTAATATATTTGCTAATCAGTCTGTTTTCTTTACTTATAATATTGGAGCTCTTCTCCTTGGGCCTCCAAATAAAACCATGCATTGTCCAGATAGGTAAAGCAATCAAGCAAAATGGAAATGCTCAGTGAATCAGAGATGGACATACACATTGCAGATGTATTGCAGCGGACCTAGTGCAAAGCTTTCAGAAAGTGATGGCAGCAAATAAGAAAAAAAAACTTAACCAGATTTCATAATGCAAATATTCCTCCTGATTACCAGGGATAATGCTAACAGCAGCTGCATTACACTTCATCCAATGCCAAGCAGCTGCATTTTGATCCTATCTAACTGACAGGGTAGTGTGGAAGAATACCTGCCCTCAAGAAAATGCAACTTGGAAACTGGAGCAGTATGAAATCTGTTGAACTACACTGTGCCTCTCTGTACCACTAACAAATCAGCTGACATAGCGTTCAAGCTTAGTCATGAGACTAAGGAAGCAACCAGTATATTAAAGATAGCAAACAGAGTGTAGATAGCAGCTACACAGATACCACTTGTGTTCAGTTACCACAATAAACTTCTTTAGAATTCTCAATGGGTGAAAAAATAATTATTAAGAGAAATGGTCTGTGGAAATTCAACTCTGAAAGCCCTTTAAAATATTTTGATTGGGTGCTGAATACATTTCAACTCTCAGATGACCAGATACAGTCAGGTTAACCACAATCCCTATTTATTTATTACACTAGCATTATATCTTGAGCCTTACATTACAACCAGCTAAGCTAAAGCCATCCGGAGAGGTTATGATCCCATTCAAAGTGCCATGCTGTATGACAACTTCCTTAAAACTGTGTGTGTGCTCGCAGCAAACCTAATGAACTTACTGTATATCCATAAATCAAATGGGTCTAAGGCCACCCTTTCCAGGGACTTAAATATGGCCTGCAACTTAAATAGGACATGCTGGAGGGACAGATGTGTCTCCCAGTGACTGCCATGTCTTTGGAACAGGCTACCAATTTATGTAAAACAGAGCACCTCTATGACACTGTTCAAGAGGAACCTGGATGAGTGGATGGGGCACCGTAAATTCTTACTGGGGATAGCACCCAAAACCCTCTTGGACATGGGCAATCATCACTAAATCAAGTCTTAGGTATTGACTAGTACCTCTATGGTATTACGTTGGGTTGAAATGGCTAGGCTTAAAATGATGTCCAGGTCGATAACTTAGCAATCTCCTATCATCCTGTTGTGGTGGTGGTGAGGGTGAGATTAACTGACAACATTTACACTACTGTTGGAGGCAAGGCAATAATAAGAATTAACAGCTATGTGTGGTACAATCAATAAACAGATACTTTAAAGACTAGAAATTTGTTTCTTATACATTCTGTAAATTACAACCGTGTTAAAAGCATTTTAATTCTACTACTATTAAAAAAAAAACATTTAAACATAGTAGTCAGTAGTACCACAAGATCAAGAGCGTTGGAATGACATGTCATAAAAAAGTAGCCCAATTCCAGCTTATAAACAACTTACATCTGAAGAAGCTATAGTGACAAGAACTCAATTGCATGCTACCACCTACATCTGTTTGTAGAACCGATCAACACTTCCACTTTAGTGGTGGTACCAGAAGAATCCTTGTGCACACACTATTACAGTGTCAGCTGCAACCCCATCTGCAAGTTATATAGTACAATGCAATAAGAGGTAACACACCATACCATACCATACCATACTAAAATTGGTCTTTCTGCCAAAAACTTTTTTTAAAGTGTGAAGTCCACAGTCAGTAAGACGCAAAACATGGCTACAGTTAAAAGGATACTTATCAATTAATTGCTCTTTTCACATTCAGCATTTGGACAACTGTCATTCAGCAATGTTAAGTGGAATACATTACTACCAGAATTAAGAACAGTCATCTGGTTTTAATGTTCAGTGAACACAGTAGCAGGCAAGTATATGGCTAAAATGCATTAATTTGAACTTTTATTTTCATCAAAACAGTTCTATTCTTTTACTCAGAAAAACAAAAGTTTATTCCCACTTGAAGTATTTTATCTGAATGAACATTATAGTTGCTGTAATGGAACAAAGTAAAGATTTAACATCAATTCTTTAAAAGATTTATGGGGGAAAAAAACATGTACATATGCATTCACATAACTGAAAACGAAGATGTACAATCTAGTTCAGCAGTGTAGTCTTCTACGTTGTACAACGCTGTTTATGTTTCATTTTAGTTTGTTTACTAACCATGTTGTATTTTCAAATTGCAGTTTCAGAGTACAGAAAATCATCTTGTCTATTATACTGAAGTTTCAGAGTCCAGTAATATCAGTTGGAAGAAGGAAAAAACAGAAGCCATTCTATGATACTTATTTAGTTTAAGCTTGATCGCAGTACCCTACACACTGCTAAGTAAATTCAATTTTTACTTTTAATAATGAGGAAAGCTACATTACTGCTGTTGTTAAGGAAGAATGTAAAGCACTAAATGGAAGGGATGTAGTCTTTGCCATAGTATGAACAACTTTGCCTGGATAAACCAAGCTTATGCACAATGTAACCTACACACGACTCAGTGTAAGTTCATACCATCAATTTGTCTCTGGACACCCCATCATGAACACAAAGACAAAATTGGATTACAGTGAAATAAAACTTCTTATATACCCAAATATATACACAAAGAAGGGGAGGGGAAATAAATTACTTGTTACCATAAAAAGTATCAGCATTTCAAAAAATTGCAATATAATAAGGTTAAGAAGTACATGCAATATAAAATACATGAGGACTTGTGTCTAAAAATTTGTAAAGTTGTTCAGGAGGCATCCTTAATGATAGCACAAGTCCCAGAAGTTAATAAACTGAAAAGGAAGATACTGTGAAGCCCATTGGCAAAATTACCACCTCAGAGTCTTGAGTTAGCCTGACTTGCCACAATGAAAATGTCATCATTATACCCTCTGATATAAAAAGGCAGACTAGATAGGGAAAAGGCCTACAGTGCTAGGTAGGGTCAGTGCCGTGCTGAAAAGAGTTATAGCTGTTACATACTCAAGGATGCAAATGGGCAAACATAAAGGAAGAGCTGAACAATGCAGTCTAAAGGGTCTGCACCACTAACAGCTATAGTAGCATCCTCCTTCTGATGCAAAAGGGTAGTATTCTACAGGGGTAGAGGCATGGCTTGTTTACAATGGTGTTACCCTCATGGTCTGTGATGCAATTGGGAAAGATACCAGAGGGGTAGAGGCATGGCTCATAGTTATTCCACAATTGGCCTGTGCCATTCAAACAGCTACAGGTGCTATAGACATAGCAACTTGTGCCATAGAGACAGGAAAGGCCATTCCTTGGGCAATAGTCTGGGCTAAAGCAGCAGTCAAGGAGGTGTAATGTCAGGGTTTAGGTGAGCTGAAGTAGGAGGTGCAGCACTAGCTGATGCTGCTGCTCCAGCTGAAGCAACCAATTCCTGATGATTAACCTGTCGTGCCTGCAAAGTCTGACTGCATAAGGTTGTGCGGGTTTGAGCAAGGTCATGGGTGTGATCAGTCACTGTGCCAACAGTAGATGCCAGTGTGTCTTAACACTAATATTACTAGTCTTGTCAAATGAGCAGCCTTCTGATGATGAAACCTGCTGTATTTTTTTCGTACATTATCTTGTTGGTTTCTTTGTTAAATTCGTATCCTATATTTGTATTTTTTTATTATTAAGATGAAAGCCTAGATCATGTCCTTAAGGCTGGCCCCATTAGGAAGTCTTTTGAGTCTGAACAGAAGACATCCTTGTTATTGTTAATCTATCAACATTTGACTTTGCAGGTGTACTTGTTTAACATGTTGGATTACTGTCTTATACCTCTCGTCTGGGTAAATTACTCATTCATTAATATGCATTGTTCTTCACTATTACTTTGTCTTCCACAGCACTCAGTGTTATTGGCTTTTACTATGTAATGATGTGCATTAGAGTTTTTTTTAAGTTTTGGTTTTGAAATGGGACTTTTAGTTTTGTTTTGAATTCTTTATCTCGGGTGCTATTTGAACCATCACTTTCTGCTTTGACTCTTTGACAAAGGGAACTAGCTGCCAACAGTAAAGTTCTCTGAAATGTGGTCACTGAGTGTTTTGTGGGATCTTGTACTTTTCCTGAAAGTGGTGTCTAAGGATCTAAGCATTTAAGTACACAAGAGACACCATGTGTGTGTGTGTGTGTGTGTGTGTGTGTGTGTGTGTGTGTGTGTGTGTGTGTGTGTGTGTGTGTGTGTGTGTGTGTATCTCTCTCTATTTGGAGGTATGCTAGTTCTGTACATTTCCTGTCTAAAGTTTAATACTGTTTATTGCTCAACATTATAATTGGAAATGGATATTTTCAATGACATTTACAGTGGATATAAAAAGTGTACACACCCCTGTTAAAATGCCAGGTTTCTGTGATATAAAAAAATGAGACCACAATAAATCATTTCAAAACTTTTCCCACCTTTAATGTGACCTATAACCTGTACAATTCAATTGAAAAGAAAACAAGTCTGTTAGGGGAAAAATATAAAAAATAAAAAACATACAATACGCTGGTTGCATAAGTGTGCACACCCTTAAACTAATACTTTGTTGAAGCACCTTTTGATTTAATTACAGCATTCAGTCTTCTTGGGTAGGAGTCTATCAGCATTGCACATTTTGACTTGGCAATATTTGCCCACTCTTCCTTGCAAAAGTGCTCTAAATCTGTCAGAGTGTGAGGGCATCTCTTGTGCACAGCCCTCTTCAGGTCACCTCACAAATTTTCTATTGGATTTAGGTTTGAACTCTGGCTGGACCATTCCAAAAGTTTAATTTTCTTCTGGTGAAGCCATTCTTTGATTTGGATGTATGCTTGGGGTCATTACTGTGTTGAAAAGTCAAATTACTCTTCATCTTCAGCTTTCTAGCAGATGCCTAAAGGTTTTGGACCAAAAGTGACTGGTATTTGGAACTGTTCATAATTCCCTCTACCTTGGCTAAAGCCCCAGTTCTAGCTGAAGAAAAGCAACCCCAAAGTATGATACTTCCACCACCATGCTTCACCTTGGGGGAGTTGTTCTTTTGGGGATGCAAAGTATTGTTTTTGTGCTATATATGTACCTTTTGGAATTGTTGCCACAAAGTTCAGCCTTGGTCTCATCAGATCATAACGCATTTTCCCACATGTTTTTGGGAGACTTGATGTATTGTTTTGCAAATTTTAGCCAGGCCTGGGTGTTTTTCTGTGTAAGAAAAGGCTTCCATCTTGCAACCATACCCCATAGTCTAGACATAGGGAGAATACAGGAGATTGTTGTTACAAGTACAACACAACCAGTACTTACCAGAAATTTTTGCAGCTCCTTCAGTGTTGTTGTGGGTCTGTTGGCAGCCTCCCTGACCAGTTTTCATCTTGTCTTTTCATCAATTGTGGAGGGATGTCCAGTTCTTTGCAACGCCACTATTGTCCCATATTTTATCCACTTTTTGATGACTGTCTTCACTGTGTTCCATGGTATATCCAATGATGTGGAAAATTTTTGGTACCCTTTTCCTGACTAATACCTTTCAACAATGAGATCCCTTTGTTGCTTTGTAAGCTCTCTGTGAAGCATGCCTTTTGCTGTAGCAGGCAACTGAGTAAATGTCAGGAAAATCCTACTAGGACAGCTGAACTTTATTTGGGGTTAATCAGAGTCTGTTTAATTGATGGCAGGTGTGTACCCAAGAAGAATGACCCCAGGATTCACAAAACTTTAAGATCCCTGCAGGAGCAGTGTAGCCGCTCGTGTATGGAGTATGGCTGCTGAGCGATCCAGGAAAGTGCCGTTTTGACGTGCATGAGCGGCCCTACACTGTTTCTTAATGGAAAGCTGTGCAGTATGCTAATCAGCTCATTTGCTAGTGAAAACCATGCAAATGAGCTGAATTAGTGAATGAGGAAGTAGGCAAGTCTCCGTGCAGGAACAGTGTAGGGTGCAGAAATTAATTTGGCTAGCAGACAAATACAATTTTGCAAATAAGACAGCATGACAGCCTCAAATAAAGCATGTATTCTGATTATTAGGCATGCCAATGGCCAAATTTATGGCCATTGGCATTAAAAATAGTTTGTGTTTTAAAAATAAAAGTTTTTTTTGCCCGATCTCAGTCGTTTAAGCAAAGGGCAGCGCCGCGCAAACGGGATTGCGGGGAAAATAAAAAAATGTAAAAACACAAATTAATGTGAAATCTTCATTTTGCCATTATAGTCAATGGCATGCAGAATGAAAACAATACCAGGAAACAGTGGTTGCTAAGGGAAAAGGCTCAGCGTGAGTGCAATAACTATGGAGTAAGGCAGTGATGTATGTTAATGAGGGGACTTTTACTGAATCACAAATTTCTTGTAAGTGTCAGACTGCATCTAACCGTGCAGGACCGTGTAAGATTAAAGTTAGATGACATCAAAAGGGGGTGTGTCATGCTTGCTGTAAGCACATTGGAGCTCTGTTGCCCGGGTTTGCGCTTAGCTAAGCACAGCTAAGTGAGGGGGTGTGTCCCAGATAGCTTAGCTGTGCTTAGTTAAGTGCAGAAACAGTAAGCGTGTTCACTTCCAGGGCAGAGCCTTTTCTTCAAAGCATTGTTCACACTAGCTCAACAGGTTTGTGCGGTGCACCCCGGGGCTTAAACAGGAAGGATATAGGAAAAAAAAGGAAATAGCAGAATAAGGGATATGCACTACAAAGCAGTAATATGGGGCTCTGCAACTCACTCTGGGGCATTGAAGGCAACCAATACTACAGCTGGCAGGTGTCTGCATAGCTGAAAATGGGAAGAGATGTAAAAAAAAGACATAAAGGGCAACAGCACAATAAAGGAGAAATGAAGTAGAAATCACTAATATGGGACTCTGCAACTCTGTCTGGGCCATTGAAAGCACCCAATAACACAGCTAGAAGGTGGGTGCATAGCTGAAAATTGGAGGAGATGTAAGTAAAAAAAAATAAAAAAGGGCAACAGCAGAATAAAGGCAATCATGCACAAATTACCACCAATGTCTCAAACACTCACAGTGGCCAATTCAAAGCCATGAGTAATATAGCTGGTAGCTGGAATGTATCATAAACAGCCAATTATACAGGCAGCAGTTGCAGCACACCACTATAAAGTATGCCAACACCCCTCAGTCTGGTTTTCCCCACAAAGTCTGCACCTTTGGAGTAAACCTGGGAATTTTAACTGAAAAATTGTAGGGACTGCAATCACCTTGATACATGAATAGGTGCTGGAGGCTGATGGTGGTGAAGAAGATAATGCTGACAACCCCCCCAGACTCAGGAGAAGGAGAAGAGTGTTCAGACCCAGGGTAACCTACCAGAGGCTACATGACCTGGAGATAGTAGAGTGCTAGAGAGTGGACAGGGACATACATCAGTAACTTGTTGAGCTGTGCTGGTCTCACCTCACCTCAGATCCAGAACGAACAGAGGGGAACCCATCCCAGTGGGTACTAAGGTATGTCTAGACTTAGGAATACTAGCTACAGGTACTTTCCAAAGACCTACTTGGGACATCATGGGGATCTCACAGGCATCTGCATCCTGGGTACCCCACCAGTTCCTGGATGTCATGCTGCCACATGCTGGTGAGCACACATACTTCCCCCACACCCGTGAGGAGTTGACCAGCAATATGCGCCTCTTCCACCGTGTAGCTGAATACTTGGAGGTACTGGGTGCTATATACTGCATGCATATCCACATCAAAGCACCACCCAGTGAGCAAGGTAGGGGCTACATAAACCACAAGGGCTTCCCCTTCAACTGCCAGGTCATGTGCAATGCCCAGGGCATTATCATGAATATGTATGCTGGTAGTCCTGGAAGCTATCACAACTCCCACATCTGGCATTCCTCACAGCTGTATCAGGGATTTGCCAGGGGAGACATCCCATATGACCATCTGGTGGGGGATGTTGGCTATGCACTGGAGCCGTGGATGATGACACCCATCAGAATTGCACACACACCCATGCAAAAACGCCATGATGAGGCACATGCACAAACCAGGATCATCATAGAGCATGTGTTTGGGATGCTCAAGTTACAGTTCTGCTGCCTGGAGATATCTGGTGGAGGCTTGAAGTACTCTCCAGCCACATGTGCACACATGTGCATAGTATATGCCATGCTACACAATATGATCCTGTGGAAACAGCTGCAACAGGAACAGGATGGTGAAGAGCCACACAGCTCTCCACCATTGCTAAGGTCCCCACAGACACAGAGGGACTTGGATGAGGAACCCCCTGAGCCAGCCCCTGTAGGCAGATGGAGGTGTGCCCAGTATGGACTGGCCTTGACAAAGAGGCAATGCATAGTATACACACTGACACTGTAGGCACCCAGGGACTGACACCTCTCTCTAGTCACACACACACACACACACACAGTAAAAAGGGATGACACACACATCACACTACCTGTAACTTACCATGTATAGGCAGTGTACTGTGTGCATCCAACATAGGCAGCCCTCAAGCACTGTACACACAACTGCCATAGGCACAAGATAAGTCAGTCACCTTAACAGTAAATTAATGTATCAGTATGTTCTGGTAGCATTTGTATGGTATTGCTGCATGCATGCAAGGGAATAGGGTGGACTAATGGGATAGCAGCAGACAACTGACAGCTATGTGGGACACCAGGTAATGTCTTTCCAGTACTGGCCTCCTAACACTATGCACTACAAGCCAAGGTGGCAAATCCCACAGCAGTATATGTGCGGGGACAACTAACTGGACAGGTCATAGCTCACAGCCATGGATGTTAGCGTGGGGTCCCATACCCACCCCTCAGACCCACACAGCAAGTCAGCTGTAGAAAACAGGAGAGAAATGTCTGGCAAACCTCCACAAATGACATCAATGGTGAATCACCCCCCCCTACAGACCCACACAGTCATAACACAGCAGGTCTCGCAGTTGCAGTAAGGCTCTGAAGGGTAACAAGTCTGACATGCAAATGTATGCCATTACAATCTCACTTGTGCTCTTTACTGATATGCTTGTAGTCCCCAAGACAGGGCACAATAGTATGGTAAATGGAACCAAAATGTAAAGCAAATATCAGCACAGTCTCTGCAAAAGTCTACAGTTGAAAGGTGTGCCCCCCATATACCCACAGAAATGCAGTAACATGTATGTTTGCAGGTAAATATCACCATAACACAGATTGATAGGGCTGCCCCAGTACACATGAAAACATGTTGCATGTGCTCAATATGCAGGGGTCAATGAGCTATCTCCATGTCTGGTCAATGCTGTCAGGATCTGGCCAGCATGTTCTTCTTGCTGTCATCTTGTACTGCCCTAGGTACAGGCTGTCTATCACAGGGTCATGTGCAGATAACTGCAGTGCTGATGATTATGCATGTCAGTGATACCTGTTGCTCTGACACTAACACACCTGGAAGTCACATTGCTATGTGGAATATACTACACATATAATGGACTTCTTGAGGGCTGTGTAGCTGATGTGCTAGGGCTTTTGTGAATAATCATGTTTCTTGCTACTGCTGGCAGTGGTCATTGTCAATGTGGCTTTTTTCCTTGTTTTATGTCTGCTTTTGTATATAATGGACATGCCTGCACAGTACAATGCAGTCTGTACCCACACCCATAATGCCAAACCTCTGACAGCAACATGTCTGAACAAGGGCAGTAGTAAATGTGGAACAAAGGCGCAATGATAGGCAAAGAAAGTTGGTAGGGAAAGGGGTTTGCAATAGCAGGAATTGTCTGGACGTTATGTAGGCTGACACAGTAATGTCTGTCAATATTTTGTAAGATCACTCTTCAACTATACTGAAATAACTTGCCATAAAAATACATGTTTATGCAGACTGGACAGAACCTCTAGCCAAACACCTGGGCAATCTGCCAAAAAATGTACAGCAGAGAGGTATGGCCACACCAGGATATGACATCTCAGGTTACACAGATACCACAGAAGCAAAAGATCCCCAGCCAGTATATCACCATATTGCTGGACTATCACTCAGCTGGCTGTAGCCACACCTCCCAACTGGCCTTGTTGGGCAAGAATGTACATAGGTGCCATCATTATACCAGTCTACACATCTTATGACTAGCATTTCCATGGTACAGCACTGTGATGATTTCAGGATGTTTGACACTAGCTAATGACATAATACACTGCACTGTCAGAACACAAGTATGTCAGACAATGTCTTCCAAAACAAACCATTACCCCGAGGAAAGCCCTCTGTACTCTTGAGAGGTATGTCTATAGCACACAAAACCCTGGACCGGAGTACACTTATCTCTGGAATTGAGTCCCATTCTAACTATACAAGGTCACACTAGGGATGCTCCTACACTTCAAAAATCACAGGACATGTTGGAACCTACTTTGGTCTATGACTATATTGTGTAGATATGTATCTGTACATACAGACAGCTATTTACACCTTAACTGTCCCTACACACACACACACACACACACACACACACACACACACACACACACACACACACACACACACACACACACACACCAGACAGGATTACCCCAGCTAGCTGCATCTGTTGTGTGTGACACACAGGCATACATATATGGCCAACAGATAACTAAATATGTCAAGCATGCACACACATAGATGTGGGGAAGTGACAGACAGACAGTGATAGACAGAGAGACACAGGGGGACACACACAGCAACATGAGTCACACACATGGGTATCCTGAATGGCATACAGTGATGGCCTGCTGTGGATAGTGGCATACTGGCTTTAAACAGTTGCATGTTCAGGCATAAAAGGTGAGCCCCATTGTGTAATAGTACTGAGGTTGGAGTGTTAATATCACATCACCTGCCTATGTGTGTGTGTCTCTCTGTAGGTCTAAGTATTAGCAGACTGTTCCCACTCAGTACACTTCACATGGCCCAGCTGCATAAGATCTGCTGCTGTTAGTCACCTTAGAAGTACCATTGGACACCTACTACCCCTATAAGCTCTGTAGTGCATGTGATAACTGCGTAACACTATAGCACAAGTAACTAAATTGAAACTTAATACTGGCAAGTGTGTGTGACAGTTGTGTATGTAAAACTGAGGGAGTTTGTGTGCTTGTTTGTAGGTGAAACAGTTTTATGCCATTCCTACCCACAACACTCCCCACTGCCCCGCGTTATCAGTCCAGATGATGTCAGTCCCTTTATCAGCAACTTTGGCCAGCTGTCAGTCCCATAAGCTCAGTAGTGCATGCAATAAATGCTTAGCACTATAGTACAAATAACTAGTTTGGCAGGGGTTCTACTCTTGTATCTGGCAAATGTGGGTGTGTATGTTTTTAACCAGAAGTTTTTTGATAAGTTTAACACCCACTGCCCTACTTTATCAGTCCTGCTGATGTCATTCCCCATATCAGCACCTTTGGCCAGCTCACAGCCCAGTAACCTCTGTAGTGCGTGCGATAACTGTGCAACACTATAGTGCAAATAACTAGTTAAGTAAGGGTTTTACTCTCACATCTGGCAAGTATGTGTGTGTGTAGAAGTGTGCCTGTTTGTAGGCAAAGTATTTTGATAAGTTTAACACCCACTGCCTTACTTTATCAGTCCTGCTGATGTAATTTCCCATATCAGCATCTTTGGCCAGCTCTCAGCTCTGTAGCACGTGTGATAACTATATAACCCTATGGTACCAATAACTAGTTAGGTAGGGGTTCTACTTTCATAGGTTCATAGGTTCATAGGTAGGTACTAGGCCAATGGCCCTAGGGCCCATACAAGCCTAGCCAAAAAATGTACCCTGGCTTTCGCCACCAAAGAAAATTATTTTCCTGTGCCCCTATCGAGCAGAGCCACAGAAGTGATCCCCGGGGTGAATTTCCCATTTCCCATCCAATCATCAAGATTTTTCTTGAAGAGTGCTAATGAGGAGCTCTGTTTGACATAGATAGGTAGTCTGTTCCAGAGTATGGGAAGTCTCTGAGACAGGAATCTATCCCTCCAGCATGTTCTGTTTATTGTGGTGACAAGGTTTAGGTACCTAGAACGTGTAGCTCAGAGGGATTGGGATTTCTTTAAGTGGAGCATGTCCAACAGCTCTGGGTTTGACATAGCTTTGTATGTTAGGCAGAGATCGCCCCTGAGTAGGTGATATGCGATGGAGTAAAGCTGTAGTTTTTTGAGACGGTCTGCATAGGGCATCTGTTTGAGGCCAATAATCCTCTTTGTGAGGTATTTCTGTGGTTTTTCCAGTTGTAGATGTCTTGTGAGGTACATACCAAAAGGGGTGTTGTACTCTACAATGGGTCTAATGAGTGATGAGTAGAGGGGAACAATGACCTCTTTTTTTCTGGATGAGAATCCTTTTATGATGAGATGAGCCACGTAGAAAGATTTCCTGACCACTGTGGCAATGTGATTATCAAAGGAGAGACTACTGTACACCTGTGTCTCAAGGTCTCTTATCACATTTTAGGCATTAAGTAGACTACCAGCTATGTGGTAGTTCATGGGTACAGAGTTTTTACCAGAGGGGATGACAATACACATTTTGGCATTGAGCTTCAGGCCATGGCTTTGACACCAGGTATCTGTCTCAGTGAGGCCCTTTTTTAGTTTGTCCACATCGTTAGGAGTTTCAATTATGGCTCCTAGTTTGCAGTCATCTGCAAACTTTGTTAGCCAAAGACCTTCTGTGTTGGCCTGCACTTCAGAAAAGTAGATACCAAACAGGAGAGGACCCAGGACTGAACCTTGTGGTACTCCACTTGTCACTGGTCTGATGTCGGATTTGGAATCTGCTACTTTCACAGTGTGGGTTCTGTCCATGAGCCAGTTGGCAACCCATCTTGTGACATAGGGATTTATACCTAGTTTAGTGAGCTTATCTATAATTCCGGAGTGGGGGATGGTGTCGAAAGCCTTGGCAAGATCTAGATAAGGTAAAGGTAAGGTAAAGTTAGCACTGAACCTATCTGCTAGGATGTTGGCAATATCAGTTGGTTTTGTATATTTAGTGCCATTGTGCTGTAACTCAGAGCAGATCTGAGTGTTCCCATTTAGATTCTTGACATAGCTCCGAATGCTTTGTGGTTGTCTTTAGAGTCAGTGGCAATTTTGTTTTCGTAACAAGCTTTGGAGGATTTTATGAGGGATGTCAGCTTCTTATTGAGGTTGACCAGGGAGTTCCTCCAGTCATGGGATTTTACTCTTTTTTGCAACAGTTTCTTTCTTCTGTTGTAGAATTTGTTTATGGCAGAGGACCATGAGATTGGCTTCCTTTTTTTGGAGGATAACATCTTGGTTCTATTAGGGATAGCATGATCCATGCACTCGTGTAAGTGCTTATAAAGTGCATTTGTGCAGGATTCTGCAGTCATACCTCTATTGTCCATCTCCATGGGTGCCATGAAGTTTGCCACTTCTGTCTTAAGAAGTGTGAAGTTGGCTTTGGAGAAGTTTTTTACAATGGTTTCCCTAATTGGGGGTGGGGGTGGGATGTGGATGTCTAGGCTGATTAGCTTGTGGTCGGATCTGACTAATGAGGAATTGACCTCTGGTGTGGAACACCGGTTTCCCATGTTGGTAATGACCAGGTCTAGGATATTGCTGCCCCTGGTGGGGGTGTGAATAAGTTGATCCAAGGCGTTGGAATTTATGAATTCTAGAAAACGTTGAGCAAAAGAGTTGGTACATGAGTAGTTTTCCCAGTTAATGGTGGGGTAGTTGAAATCGCCCATTATTAGGGTTTTGGGTTGTACCCTAATACTTTCCAGTGTATCAAGAAATGAGGAGTGTGAATCCTGGAGCATAGTGGGGGGTCTGTAACAAGCGACAATTTGGATTGCTGTCTTGCCCAGAGTTAGTTGCACTTGGATAATCTCTGATGCATTATGCTGTAAAACTAGCCTGGAGGTGTGGATATCCTTAATGAATATGGACATGCCTCCACCTTTAGTGCTTTGTTCTGGGTTAGGTGGCTGAAAGGTGTGGTATGAATTGTAGCCTGGTAATGCAGGGGTGCTCTCTGGAGCTTTGAACCAGGTCTCTGTCACTGCACAGATGTCAATGTTCTCCATTTTAAGGAGTGCATCGAGTGAGTGCATTTTGAGGTTTAGACTTCTAGCATTGAGTAGCATTACCCTCAGATTTTGCTTGCCTGTACCTGTTACAGTGGTGAATTTGTCATTTGAACCTTGCCTAAAAAAGGCACTACAGGGGTGGCAAGAGCCTTAGCCAGTATCCAGAATCCTAAGGGCGACAGGTGCAGGCCATCTCTGACAAAGCATCGTGGTCTGTCGATCATGTCATCCCAGGCAGACAAATACTGAATCCCCTTAGAATGACACCAGAAGCTTAGCCAATTGTTGAAGTCAATCATTTTGTCCTTGTACTGTGGTATCATTCTGGGTGATGGCAGGATGCTACTCAGGGTTAGGGTCATACCTGCCTGGGATACAAGATCGGAGAGCTCCTCCATGTCTCTTTTCATGTAGTCCAGGGAGGTACGTCTCAGGTCATTCACACCAACATGGACAATGACAGTGTCATATTTGTACTTATTGTGGAGTGACCTGAGCCTGACAGGCAACTGACAGCAACTTTCTCCTTGTTTAGTCTAGTGAGTGGAACATCAGTGTGACTGACTATAGAGTCACCTATGACTAGAGTGTTGGGTACGTTGTTATGCCTTATGGGCTGTGGTTGAGTGGCACACTGAGTTTGTGGGCTATGTGTCATTTGGGTTGTGTTGGGGGGTGGAGTTTGCTTGCGTTTATGCTTTGGATGTCCCTGATGCTTGGGCAGGTTTTTATTGAGAGCCTCCACGAATGTAGGTGTGTGTTTTGTGTTTCTATGTGTGTGTTTTGGTGGTGTAGGTTTTGAGGGACTATGTGATAAGTGTGGTGTGGTGCAAGTGTTTACCTTCTCCTCTTGACTGTCTAGTCCAGTCTTGGGTGAAGAGAGCTTTGCTTCCAGTTTGGCTATACAAGTGCATCTCTCCAGGTTGTAGTGTTGGGTGGTAGGAGGAGAGGGTTGTCTGTGTACATGAGGCAATTGCTGCATTGCCCCAAGATGCCCAGATTCATCAGGTAGACTGGAGAAATCACTGGGAGCTGACCATTAGACATTCCTGGATAAGTGCTTATTTATTAAGTACTAAAAACTGCTTTCCACTAGACTAGTGAGGAAGGTTGAGTGCTGTAGTAATTTGCAGCTTATGTAATGCTTACAATGAGTTCTGAACAAGTGCTGAGTTCAAAGAAACAGATTTGAGTGCTGAAACTAGAAAACTGGCTAGTTATAAGAAACAAAACTAAGCTAGAAGGCTTCCCTCCAACCCAGAAGGGCTTGGGGGCTCAGAAGCCTACAAACAGTCTAGACCACTTAATAGGAAAGGCAGGAAACAAATAAAAAACATTTTTTTTTGTTCTCTTTCCCAGATGCTGTCTTTGTACACAGTAGGGGTGCCTGAAATCAGAATATGATCTCACTGCACTCAGTTGAGTGAGCAAATGAGATGGGCCCAGAAGGAGTATCCAAACACAAATTTACAAGAGGGGCGGGCAGTTTCAAAGCCACTAAGATTAACACCAAAACAGAAACATGGAGGGTGGGTGGGAAAACTAACTGAAGAACAGAGTCAAAACTTCCAGTTCAGTTAATATTCATGCAACACAGTTAAATCAATTTAAATACTGTATTATTTGAAAAAAATGTGCAGATAAAGGCACTTAAATTCTCTTATATGTCCAGTTGAATACAGCTAGATCGTAGGTGGCCAAAGCTGAGGTTTTTAAGCAGAAAATATTTCAAACTGTACCACTTAAATAGGCAATGACAGGAAATCAAAGAATGTGGCTACCCCCACACCTGCAATTACTAACAGATAATAAAATTCAAGCAAGCACTAACTGAAGAACAGAGTCAAAACTTCCAGTTCAGTTAATATTCATGCAACACAGTTAAAGCAATTTAAATAGTGTATTATTTGAAAAAAACTTCAGATAAAGGTACTTAACATCTGGCAAGTGTGTATGGAAGTGTGTCTGTTTGTAGGACAAAGTATTTTGATAAGTTTAACACTCACTGCTCTACTTTATCAGTCCTGCTGATGTAATTTCCCATATCAACACCTCTGGCCAGCTCTCAGTCCATTAAGCTCTGTAGCATGTGTGATAACTGTGTACCACTATGGTAAAATAACTAGTTAGATAGGGGTTCTACTCTCACATCTGGCAAATGTGTAAGTGTGACTGTTTGTAGGACAAAGTAATATGATAGGTTTAAGACCAACTGCCTTACTTTATCAGTCCTGCTGATGTCATTCCCCTTATAGGTTCATAAGTGTGTAGTAGGCTAATGGCCCAGGAGCCTTTACAAGCCTAGCTCATAGAAGGGCCCTACCATTGTGCCATCCGATGTTACTTCCCAGTCCCTGTATCAAGTAGAGCCACTGCAGTGATCCTTGGGGTGAACTATTACCCATCCACTCATCAAGATTTCTCTGAAACAGGGTCAGCTAGATGCTCTGCATGACATGTATGAGAAGTGTGTTCCAGGGCATATGCAGTCTCTTGGTGAGGGACCTGTCCCACCAACATGTTGTGGCAATTGTTGTAATGAGGTAGAAGTCTCTGCAGTGTCTGGTGTAGAGGGATTGATGTCTTTATATGTAGCATTTCTAAAACAGTTGGGTCAGATATGGCTTTCTAAGTCAAGCACAAATAGCCTCTAACTAGGTGATATGACAGAGAATAGCTGGAGTCTTCTGAGTCTGTCTGTGTATGACATGTGTTTAATGCCTAGGAGCCTCTTTGTGAGGTGCTTCTGTGGCCTTTCCAGCTGTTGCAGGTGTCTAGTGAGGTACATGGCAAATGGGCCATAATACTTGATGAGTGGTCTAATGAGGGAACAGTAGACAGAGATCATTACCTCTGTCTTCCTGGATGCAAAACCCTTGGTAATGCAATGTGCCACATAGAAGGGCTTTCTGACTACAGTGGCAATATGGTGGTTGAAGAAGTTGCTGTCAACCTGTGTCCCCAGATCTCTTATAATACCTGCAGTGTTCATTGGGCTCCCATCAATATGGTATTTACTGGGAACTGAATGTTTTACCAAAGGGGATGATGATGAATTTTGTGGTGTTAAGCTTTTGGCCATGGTTTCCACACCACTCATTGGTCTCAGTGAGGCCTTTCTGTAGGATATCTGCATCACTTGTGGAGTTAATGATAGCTCCCAGCTTGCAGTCCTCTGTGAACTTGGTCAGCTAGAGTTCATCTCTGTTGGGCTGGACTCCTGAGAAGTAGATGCTGGACAAGACACTACCCAGTACTGATCCCTGTAGGACTCGACTTGTGACTGGTGCCAGTCTGACTTGGAGTTTGCCACTGTCACACTGTGTGTTCTGTGAACCAATTTGCAACCCACACACTGATATAGGGGTTGATGCCTAGTTTGGTGGGTTTATCAATAATTCATGACTGAGGAATGGTATCAAAAGCCTTGGCCAGATCAAGGTAGGCTGTATGCAGTGCCTTACTGTCATACATAGCCCTGGTGACTCATTCAAAGAAGTCAACCAGGTTGAGTAGGCATGATCTGCCATTCACAAAGCCAAACTGTGTGGGGTCCAGAGTTAGGAGATCACTTATATCTTTGTCAATCAGATCCCTGATGATGCAGTCCAGACCTGTACATAATAGACTCATCAGGCTAATGGGCCAATAATCCCCAGGGTCTGTAGATGCTACCCCATTATGGAGAAGGATGACTGTAGCAGTGTGCCATTTTGGAGGGACAAAGTCTGAGGTGAGGCTGTGACTGAACAGAGATGTGGTGCCAGGTCTCCTTGTACATCATGTAGAACACAGCCATGGATATTGGTTCATAGTTTCATAGGTAGGTAATAGGCTATTGGCCCTAGGGCCTATATAAGCCTAGCCAAAAAGGTACCTTGGCTTTCGCCACCCAAGAAAATTATTTTCCTGTGCCCCTGTCAAGCAGAGCCACAGAAGTGATCCCCAGGGTGAATTTCCTATTTCCCATCCAATCATCAAGATTTTTCTTGAAGAGTGTTAATGAGGAGCTCTGTTTGACATAGATAGGTAGTCTGTTCCAGAGTATGGGAAGTCTCTGGGAAAGGATTCTATCTCTCCAGCATGTTCTGTTTATTGTGGTGACAAGGTTTCAGTCCCTACAGCGTGTAGTTCAGAGGGATTGGGATTTCTTTAAGTGGAGCATGTACAATAGCTCTGGGTTTGATATAGCTTTGTATGTTAAGCAGAGATTGCCTCTGTGTAGGCAATTTGCGACGGAGTAAATTTGGAGTTTTTTTAGACGGTCTGCGTAGGGTATCTATTTGAGGCCAGTAATCTTCTTTGTGAGGTATTTCTATGGCCTCTCCAGTTGTTGTAGATGTCTTGTGAGGTACATACTAAAAGGGGCGCTGTACTCTATAATGGGTGTAATGAGTGATGAGTAGAGGTGAACAATTACCTCTTTTTTTTCCTGGATGAGAAACCTTTTGTGATGAGGTGTGCCATGTAGAAGGATTTCCTGACCACTGTGGCAATGTGATTATCAAAGGAGAGACTACTGTCCACCTGTGTCCCAAGGTCTCTTATCACACTTTCGGTGTTAAGTAGACTACCACCTATGTGGTAGTTCATGGGTACAGAGTTTTTACCAAAGGAGATGACAATGCACTTTTTGGCATTGAGCTTCAGGCCATGGCTTTGACACCAGGCATCTGTCTCAGTGAAGCCCTTTTGTAGGATGTCCACATCATTAGGAGTTTCGATTATGGCTCCCAGTTAGCAGTCATCTGCAAACTTCGTCAGCCAAAGACCTTCTGTGTTAGCCTGTACTTCAGAGAAGTATATACTAAATAGGAGAGTTTGGGTCACATGGAAGCTGTATTCTTGCCTGTGGACAATGTAGGTCTAACCTGGCCTGTAGTAATGCTGGGTGCCTGGCATTTATCTGCCATTGTGATTGTTCACTTGGGGGGAGGGTAAAGCTGTCACTGAATGTGTTGGCAAGACTGTGGCTAATATCTGTTGTCTATGGATAGGAGTTAGCATTGTACAGTAACTCACAGCACTTGTGGGTATTGCTGTGGAGGTTGTTAATATAACTATCAAAGGCTTTTGTGATTTTTGTCAGTGTCTGCTGTAATTCTGCCTTCATAGCTGCCTGCAGATGATTCCATGACAGATCTCAAGTTGTGGTTGATGCTAATAAGGGGATCCTAAGTCTTGGGACACTACCTTTTTCTGCAACAGTGTCCTCCTTCTGTTGTACACTTTAGGAATGGCAGGGGACCATCACATTGCTTCCAGTGTTTGGAGGACATTGTCTTGGTTCTGTTGGCTATGGCTAGTATCATGCATTCATTTACATGTTTGTACAGTACATATGTGTATGATTCAACAGTCATGCAGCAATTTTCCATTCTCATGGGTGCAGTGAAGTCATCCTCCCCTGTTTTTATGACCCCAAAGTCAGGTTTGGAGAGGTTTTTCAAGACGGCTACCTTTGTGGGGAGTGTGGGCGAGATGTTGAGTTCCATTTTGATTACATTTTGTCTGGATCTGACCAGGTAGGGATTGAAAACTGTGGTCGAGCAACAGTCCCATATGTAAGTAATCAACTCAGATCAAGGTTGTTGTCTCCTCTACTGGGGGTCAGCATGAGCCTTTCCAGGGCATTGGAACTGATGAATTCCAGGAAGTTTTGGGCCAGTGTATTAGTGCTTGACTACTTTTCCCAGTTGATGGAGGAGTAGTTGAAGTCTCTTACTGTCAGTGTTGGGCTGGATCTTCATAGATGCCAGGGTGTTGAGGAATGTGGATTGACAATCTAGGGACATTGATGGGGACCCATAGCAGGCGATGACCTGGATTGCACTATTACACAAAGTTAGTTGTATCTGACGTATCTCAGATGCATTATGCTGGGATACTAGTCTGGACATCTGCATATCCATTATGAATATGGAGACACCACCACCTGTGGAGGTGTGGTCCATGTTTTGGAGCTAACAGCTGTGGAATGCATCATAGCCTATTAGTGCAAGGCTGCTGTCTGATGCTGTGAATTAGGTCTCCGTTACAGCACAAATGTCAATGTCCTCCACTTTGAGGTGTGCTTTGAGTGACTGCATCTTGACAGTTAGATGTCTAATGTTGAGCAGCATGACCCTCAGACTGCATACATGTCTAGCTGTTACAGTGGTAATTTGATTTTGAACACTGCCTAATAAGGCACTATAGGGGTGGCAAGGCACTTAGCCAATACCTGGAAACCCAGGGGTGACAGATGAAAGCCATCTCTGGCAAGACATTGAGCTCTGTCAATCATGTTATCTCAAGCAGACAGATACTGGATCCCCTGAGAATGATACAAAACACGTAAGCCAATGTTGCAGTCAATCATTTGTTGATAGTACTGCAGCATCATTTTGGGTGACGGTAGTATACTGCTCAGGGCTACTGTCACACCTGCCTGGACCACATAATCTGAGAGTTCCGTCATGTCTCTTCTCATGTAGTCCTGGGAGATGTGTCTCAGGTCATTCACACCCACATGGATGATGACAGAGTGATACTTGTAGTTATTGTGGAGGGCCCTGACTGGGTATAGCATGTGTTGGATGCTGGCATGTGATAGACAGGTGGCTGTTACCTCCTCCATAATCAACCTAGTGAGTGGGATATCTGTGTGTCTCAGTATTTAATCACCCATGATTACTGTACTGTGCAAGGTGGTTAGCCTTAGGGGCTTAGGTTGAGGGGCACACTATATAGGTTACATATATCTCATTTGGCATGTGCTGTGTCATACTGTCTGAGTAGGTGTCTGTCTTACTGGTCTGTGCTGTTTAGGTAAATGTCCATTGAGTTCCTCTGTGAAGGTGGGTGTGTGGTTTTTCAGTGTATGTCAGTGCTGTCATAGCAGGTGTTATGGTGAGCTCTGTGTTCCACATGGTGTGATGCAGGTGTTGACCTTATCCTCTTGACCAGCTAGTGCAGTCTTCGCTGGAGAGTCCATATTTACACATTTGGTGTTATAGGGGTAACTCTCACAGGTCTGAGTGTTTGGAGTTTAGAGGATTGCGAGAGTAAAGAACAGGTTAAAATGGATTTCTGTGGATTTTTCAAAATATGCGAAATAAATGTTCTGCATTTCAGTTTGTAGAGTGGACTCAGCTTAAACTCAGTTACCTAACTTGGCAAAATTATATAGCTTGGCATTCATTGTTAATAAGAATAAGAAGTAAAATATTTTATCTCTTATAAACTATGCAGCTTTGTGTAAAATTATTATCTAGAAGTAGGTCAAGGCAAACTGTTGTATGCAGCTGTGTCTCATCAACATGATATGCAAGATATGCCAAGGATGAAAAGAGTTATTCTTCAGGAACAGAATGTTTAAAATATGGAAAACAAACTGTCAGCAGACCAGCTTCAAAGGAAAGACTTATTATTCTGGCAAATTCTCTAAACTGCTGATGCAGGCAGAAAAGTCACTATAAAGATTTGGACTTTTTCTTTTGTATCAGAGACTTGATTATTCTATTCTTGCAGACCCAAAACTGTAAGCTGAAGTACATTTTTGATGTATATGCCTTTCATTGTTAAGCTAGATGTAAACCTCGTGTGCAGTAAATGAATGTCGTAACAGCAGAACTGTCGCAGTATCTTCACTGAGTAAAAGTACAGACTACCTGAAAAGTGTAGTATAACTTTAACAGTGATGAGATCAGTCCAGTCCAAACAACCAGGGGGGGTGACCTGAAGAGGTGCCTCTCACAGTGCGACATTCCAGTGCAGACCTTCTTAGAATCGATTCTTCTCTTCCTAAACTTTGTCCATTGACTGGAGGACAAACATTGCAGTGCAGTACAGGGCAGCATGGTAATTTTTCTTCAGACAATTGGTGAACCACGAGGTATGAAAATTATACTGCAGAAATTTTCATCTCACCAGCATCTAGTGAAAGACAGCAGAGAATTTTCCCACAACTGATCTTCATGTCAAGACTGGCTACCTTGTCCTGAACATTTGTGGTAAATATTGTCTTCTGTTTTTCTTTTTAACAATGAATGCAGTTCATGAAAATGCCAAGAAGTGCACTCAGTCTTTTATTTTTGATGTGTCTGAACCATATATAAATGTGTGGAATTATTTAAATACATGGTATGATCAGCATGTTAGCACCTGTAAGCAGTGGCGGCTGGTGACTTCAAATCAAAGGGGTCTGCAGGAGACAGCTGAATGGTGGGGTCAATGGGAAGGGGTGCATCCAACTAGAAAGGGGAGGAGCTATGCTCAAAACCACAAAAACTGTAACTTTAATTACATACTCTGCCTTGGGTGCCAAACCATTATTATGAGAGTCCAATCAAGACAAAATGAAGTGTAGAAGAGAAAAAAATATTTCAATGCATTGGCTGCATGACAGCTCACTTAATATATAGATGGAAACAAAGAGGTCATGAGGCATGAAAAAAAAATGACTTTTTAAATCCATTACTGGAATGCCAGTCAAAATCAAGTATAAGAAAAACAAGCAGCACTCAACTCTAACCACGTCTCCTTACACTGCAGTTCTAATTATAATTTATATTCAGCTTTATTAAAGTAACAAGTAACATGCTGAAAGTAGCAATCTCTGTGATACCCCCACTTGTAAAAATATTTCTATCCAAAAAAGACCTGCTGCCTGACAACAATCTACTGTTTCATGGGGAAAACATGATCAAAGTAAAAAATGAAAAGCAAACAAGAAACAAGCTCAAGATACATTGCTTAAAGGATTACTGTACAGTTAATGGACCACACATGATAGATTGGCATTCTGCTTGGTTTACAGGTAAAGCCTGCAAAGATGACTGCAAGTCTCAAACAAATGTAATGAGCTTCTTAAAATAATGTAATCCTGTCCTTTATTACAAATGCTGTCATATGCATTTCAATACCCAAGGCTTATACATTATCTAGTTATGTAAGTATTATCTGCATGGCAACAACAGAAAGGCTTTCAATGTTGGCAATTCTTTAACAGTATGCTTATTAAAGCTTACCTGCATCTTACAATCTCAGACAAGCTTACCTGATGGTCATTAAAGCATTGCTACTTAAACACAGAGCAACAGGCACTTTCTGAGTAATAATAAGCATAAATCAACAGTATAAAAATATAACAGAAACTAGAACATTCAGCAAAATCAAGGACAGAATAAAAGTAGCACTTGTGTCTACCTTGGATGGGGGAATACATTTACACTGTATAACTGCTCCTTGCCTTGCTTGGACACATCCAGAGTCACTACATGGGGGAGTGGGGTGCAACAAGTATGTCACAATTTGAAATGTCTCTGGCTGACTGTGATGGCCTTGACACATTTGTCATACCTCTCAACTTCAGAACAAAAATTATGGACAGAGCCATACATAGAAGTTGGACAAAGGCCCAAAAATAAGGATAATTTTTGAATATTGCTCTTATAAACTTAGAAAGATAATAGAATAGTAGGTCTTGCATTAGTATGAATTTTCTGAAAGGTACGAAGTCTGAAACTCAAATGTCTGTCATTATTTTCTAACTTCAGCCTTTAATGATTTGCCACTAATTTGCCAAAAAAACACAATTTTATGAAAAATGGACCAAAAATGTGATGCAAAAATATAAAATAGCCACACAATAAAGCTGGGAACCTGTCAAAGAAGGGACACTTTTTTAATATTAGTACTGCTAACTTGAGCAGCTGACAAAATAAAAGAATCTACATGCATTTCTGAAATAAAAGTAATCTATAACTCTGATTATTACAGTTATTTCTTAATTGTAAACCCTCCACGTTTTCTTCCAAAATTGCCATTTTGCGGTGGAATTATTAGGGGAAGAGCAGCATTCTGAGCCAAAATCGGGGACAGTTGAGAGGTTTGGATATGCCTATATCTATAAAGCAATTTATTTGCACGTACCTCTCAACCTGTTAATGCAGGAAATCTGGACAAAGCCAAATATACTGGGGGAACATATAAACAATACTATAAATTGTTGTATAAACTGAGACAATTGATAGAATAACAGGTCTTGCATTAGCATGCATTTTTCTGAAGGTTATGAAGTCTGAAACTCAGTGTCTGTCATTATTAAGTGACTTAATTCCTAAATAATTTGCCAGAAAACCACACTTTATGAGGAACAAACCAAAAATAAGAAGAAAAAATCTATTAATTCTGTAAAAATCTGGACAGTTGAAAAGTATAGTTCAGCCGGGGCTGTCTTTGAGTTTGCCGCCCTTCCCCTTCACAAAATCATGGTCGAATGGAGCCTCCCCCCTGCAGTCTTTCCAATGAACCATTACTTGGCTATTTCACCCCATTTACCATAAATACTAATGTGCATACTGCTTTACTTCTACGATGATTTGGACTTCATTTGAAAGTTTTATTTTGCATTTTACAGCACAAACACTAAGACATCTGCTAAATAAAGCAATGCAATCTCACAATGAAAACAGACTTAGCGTTAACACTTCTCTGACCTTGAAACTCACATTCATTGAAACGGCATTGAAACCCACATTCAAAGAAAATAAATTTTGCCAGTGGCAGATAAAGATTAACTTTGGGCTGTTTTCAAATCATAGGCCCCTTGCACATGAAACATACAAGTGGTCTTTGATACACCTTCCTGATTGTATTAAATTATATTCCTTATACAATATAGTACAGTTGTTAAATTTGTTTTGAACATTTTTCCAGTAAACAATGAAACAAAATGCATGCACCACTAATGACAAAACTGCCCAATTCAGAACATTTCTTTCATAAAAGTCTACTCAAACTTCTACCGTCCACCAGTATCAGTAAATATGCACAATCTCCGAAGTAAAAGTCATCTGAATAATTCCACATTAAAGAAATCTGTAACTAATGAAGAGGTTGCTGCTAGCAAACAACTTCATATTTCATTGTTTTATCTACAAATAAAGTGCCTGTTGCCCTTGAGGAATAAATTGCCTAAGTTGCATTAAAAAAACGATAAGCTAGTAATATTGCAATAGGGAATGGATGGCAAACTGATAGGTTCATAGTTACTAGGTATCTTCACCAAAAAGGACTGCAGCGTCCACCCCTTTACAATACAGTACTGTATCAGCAATACATCTACCTACTGCAGGAGTAGAACCCACAGTCTTCTGCATCAAATGCAAGTACACTACCTATTGTGCTATTAATGCAAGCAGACTTGGCATAAGCAGCACTAAACTTTTGTTCCCCTGCAGCTCTCAGCTTCTTGTAAAATCTACTTGACACTCATCTGAATCTCTGAACTTTGCAGTACAAGAAATCTGGAAAAATCAAATTTTTGGGGGGTGGCAAAAGACCAAAAAACAGGGACACATTTTAAACATTGCTTGTATAATGTTGGAAAGTTGTTAGAATAAAATGCTGTGTTACCACCATACATTTCACTGCCAAGTATTGAACTCAGGACCCTGTGCAAAACAGCCAGAGCAACATACCACTATGCCAAATCATCTGTTTTACGAAAGAAAGGAAGATTGAAACTTAAATGGCTACCATTTAGTGAATTAATTTCTCACCATAGCTGACAACATCTTAGCACAAAACACCTGAACAAAGCCAATAATGGGGGAATACAGCCCCCAAACATATTCATCGAGTTCAGTTATCACCATAGCACTCAACCTTGGCACAAAAAACCTGGACAAAGTCAATAATGGGGGAATACAGTCCAGAAAATGGGGACAAATATCCATCGAGGACACCAGAGCAAACCCAGGCAAACACAGGGAGGACATGCAGACTCCACACAAAAGGCACCCCAGCCAAGAATCAAAACAGACAACCTGTATCTGTCAGGCAACAATGCTACCACTGCACCACTACATTACTGGCTGTGTTAAGAAACAAAAATGCAGAAACCACAGATTAAATGAGGAACAGAACAAATATGAGGCAAAAATATGCATATGTTTTTACAAATGGTGGTGGTTAGGGAATTCAGGCTCTTGCCATGTGGGTCCAAGGTACAGGGTTCAAGCCTTACTCTCTACCCACCACCATGTAGCAACTGGGGCATCACACACACACACACCCTACCACCAACAAATCTGATCCTCCATGGCAACTAAGTATTTCATAACAGCCTGAATCCATCATCTGCAGCAGCTTGATCACCTGTCCGTCCTCTATAGCAGCCTGTGTAGGCTGTTCTGCTTTTCCCCATGATACATGAGTAGGCTGGAGCTTCCAGCCTGTGAGTGATGCAGTCCAGTATTCTCCCAGTCAGGCTGGGTGGAGTTCCCTTCCTTCCCTATCCAGGCTGCCTAACAGAGCAGTCTGGAGTTTAGGAACTAAGCATATGTGTGTGTGGAGTTCTGGACTGCCTAACACAGCAGTCAGGAATTAAGCATGCATGGAGTTCTGAGACTTGTGAATTTTATTTTTTATTCTATTAACTTTTCTACAGTGAGGGCAATTTCTTTTTCTTTTTCTTTTACAGGTGGGGGGACTGCAGTCCTATAGCATGAGCCGCCACTGCCTGCAAGTCTTTACTAGGGAAAACTGGTAATCCAGCATTATGTAAGTGGATCTCTACATTTGGTTTGTATGTACATAAGGCAAAAGTGTCACAGGATGTACAAAATTATGTTATCTGCAATGATTTAAATGTTGCTTTTTGCATGCCTTGTCAAAAATGTATTGTACAAAATCTTGAACACAACCAGGATAAAGTAATGCCTGAAGCACAGACAATGGTTCCTGTTTCTATATATCCTGTTGCAAAAGATTTGTTAGAGGGTAATGCAGATGTCAAAGCTTGTACTTTACAGTCTGATTTGCAGAAGTTTAAAGACTGGATTTCTAAAGTTAGCAACCAGCAGGATCTTAACCTCATGGGTCATTTTCAGACTTCCTGTGATAAATGGAATGTGTCTGGTAAACTGCATGCTGACACCATTGAATGTACAAAATAATTTTCTCAGTTTTTGAAAGCCTCACAGACTGAAATTAAGACCTTTACACAAACTGTTATTGAACAGGGCAGTAAAGCTATTGTTATGATAGAAGGGTTAATGAGTAAAATTGTCCGTTTGCAAGATAAATATGAAAAGCAGCTGGCTGACGCACAGCATGACGTAACTGTTGTTGGGAGGAAATAAACACATTATGAGCTCAGTTGGAGTCACAGGAATCTGAGTCTGCTAGAGCAACAGATTAGGTAATCAAGACCTTTTGAAATCACAAGCCCTGTTAGAGGAATATCAATCTAAGTCCTATCATAGCCTCAGCAGGCTTTTCTGCTGAAGTTTATCATCAGTCTAGGATTTAAGAAACTCTCCCTAAGTGAGATGAACAGAAGGGTATTTTTAATAATATGATTACATTTAAAGCCTGGGTTCTTAAAACTGTAGGCACTGTATGGAATGATACACTTGAACGTTGTTTCTGGAATTTTATTCCACGTTTTATGGCTTATATTCAGCAAAAGCAGTATCCAATACAAACTAAATGCCTAAGAATGACAGAAGTATTGTTAGCATACACTAAGGGGCAATCTCTCACACCAACACATTTAGATCAGTTTCAAATGACAGTTTGTGACTCTTTAGAAGAACAAGCAGAACATTATCCACTGGCATTATGCTAGTCAATGCCAGTGATGAAAAAGATATGAAATATGCCAATTTTCAAAAAGCTGTTATGTGCTCCTTTTTGGACCATTTGGAAAGTGTCCCAGGGCATATTAAACTTATTTATGAGGAATCTACAAACCCACTCACTCTAGTTAGTAGATAAATTGCTGCAAGCATGTATTATGTGTAAAGATAATGTTATTCAAAAGCAAAAGATTTACACTCCCCGTTCTGCACCTGTTGTTAGTGAGGTAAGGGGAAGGGGGCATGGGAGATGGATTAATCAGAGACAGCAAGTCCCACAGCAGGTAACAAGACAACCACATCAAGGGCAAATTATACACATTATGAGCTCAACAATGGGCAGCATCAGCTCCCCCAGCCACTCAGTTAACTTCTCAAGTTACTCAATCTATAGAGTCCTCCAAAGAGACAGCCTATTTATTATTCCTGTAAACAGGTAGGTCATACTAAAAATGATTGTAAATATTATCGCAGATGGCACCAGGAACAAGAGGCAAGGGTAGGTTTCTTACCATGAAAAATTTTGATAAGCCACGTGTACCACGACAGTAACAGGTAATGCAGCCAGAAGTACAAACACAGCAGTACACTTCACAGCAATATGTAACAGAGGATAACAATGGACTACAGCAGCAACCCGTATATACCACAAACACTCAACAGTCAGTATTCCCAGTACAGCAAAGGGATGGTGTGACACCTAGTGTCAATGTTCAAGGTAAGGGAACCTGTGGGAAGATGTTCTTCTAGATACAGGAGCGGCCGTCTCAGTAACAGGTAGGCATTTGCCTCCTGACTTGTCTAAACGTACATGTATTTCAAGTTTTAATGGCTCTGGATGTCTAGCCATAGGTAGTAAACCTGTACAAGTACAATTCTCCCATCCAGGGGAACCAGTAAAAGGGGTATTTTTAATGCATAATTCTTGCACCTCCACAATCTTGGGAATGGATATATTGTCCAAATTGGAAATTGTCATAGACCTCCCTAATGGTATTATATGGCAAGAACAAGGTCCCATGTTATGTATGATAGAGGCAATACATGTATCAAACAGTTTTGAAAAGGGCCACGCTGTCAGCCCTAAAAGTATGGTTAAAGGTAAAACAACAGTTCCCTACGTTGTGTTCTCAAGGGCCCACAGACTGCGGGAAGCTACAGGAAGCAGTTTCTGTAAGTAGTGATGAAGATTTTATTCCACCATTTCAAAAACAGTGTCCGATCCCAAAGGAAGCAGAGATAGACATGCAAAATTGCATACAATGGTGACTTCATGTGGGAATAATTCAAAAGGGAACTAGCCCTACAAATTCACCGATATGGCCAGTTAAAAAGAAAGATGGCACTTACCAATTGGTTATTGATTTACGAAAAGTGAACCAATTCACAACTCCCTGGGCTCATCTGATTCCAGTGGTCCCAGAGCTAGCAGCAAGAATAAAATCGCAAAGTCAGTGATTTACAGTCATAGACTTAGCTAATAGTTTCTTTCCAGTACCACTGCAGGAAAAAGATTGGCAAAGGTTTGCCTTTACATTTCAAAATGAACAGTATGTCATGACGCAGTTACTGCAGGGATTTCAAAACAGTTTGGTTATAGTTTACTAAATAGTTGGACAAATTCTACAAGGTCTATAATCTAATAATTTTGTTTTACATTACATTGGTGGCATACTAATACAGTCTGAAACAAAAAAACAACATTTAGCTAAAGTAACACAGGTCCTTCAAACTCTGCAGGAGGCAGGGTTTGAGGTTAAAAGTGAAAAGATACAATTCATGTCATCTAAAGTAAAATTTCTAGGTAGTATTTTACATCCCTCTGGGCATACTCCATGTTCGGAAAGACTGAAGGGAATCTTGCAAATGGATAAACTGGTTACCATTCCGGATTTGCACAAATGTCTGGGCATCATGAATTACAATCAGGAATTTATAGAGGATTATGCCAGCATGGCAGCTCCTCTGTATGACATGCTTTCTAGCCAGAAATAATTACCCTTTCTGGAGTGGGGACCAAAGGAAAATACGGCTTTTTGTGATTTAAAGGCAGCATTAGCCAAGGCTACAGAATTAGTAGCTCCAAGTCTAACAAGTCCCTTTGTGTTACAGGCAACAGCTGAACGCAACACACTCTCTGTTGTGAAGATTAAAAATGGCTTGAGGTAAAAACAAGGTGCAGAAAATATATAAAGCAAAAATGGAAAAACTGCACCAAGTTAACACACAAAAAACATTTATTCAAACCAAAAACCAAAAACAAAAAGGAAAAAAAGGTAAGCGTTTTCACAACTGCTGTTGCTTCATCAGACACTACTATAAAATAACAAGCAGCTTAAATAGGTGCATTCAATTAACTGAAAAAGCCAGTCACATGATGCTATGCAAACACAGATAAAAGGTATAGTGAACTGCAAATGGGGAAAGAAATACATTGCACTAAATAATTGCTAAAACCTAATAATAAAAGCACAAGCAAGTTAAAGGACAATATTATAAAAATATATAGCAATAAATACATAGCAATAAATACATATATATATATATATATATATATATATATATATATATATACATATATATATATATATATATATATATATATATATATATATATATATATATATATATATATACCAATATATATATAAATATAAAAAATACAAACTAAACACAAACTTAATGTTAATGTTTAAGCCGTCTGGCTTTTAAAAAAAATGTTTCAGGGAAGTAGTACCATTAAGGCCAGGGTATTTCTCTTCATTAAGTCTAAGGATCCATTTTTGTTCATAGCTCTCTGTAGTCTTCTCAATGTCCCCACCTCGTATACTACTAGGTATATTTTGAATAACAAAAAACCTAAAGGTATGGGAACCATCAGTATGCATTACATGATTAGCCAAATCATTAGTTTCCTTACAATTAGTAAAATCTCTAATGTGTTCCAATATTCTGTATTTCAACATCCTATTAGTTTTCCCTATATAATATACAGGGCATTTTTGACAGAAAGAAAAGTACACTACATCTGTGGTCCTGAAATCTGAATACTGATGGCTAGAAATAGAAACTTTTCGAGTTGGGTGTGTATAAGTATTCTTACTAAATATATATTTACAAGCAGTACATCTTCTGCAAGGAAATGTACCGATGCGTGTAGGGAAACTGAAAGTCTCAGAAACTTCCCTATTACATAGATGTTGCTTAAGAGATCTATTGTTCCTAAAGCAAAATAAAAGAACCTCACCAACTTTTTCAATTAGCCCTGGAACTTCTTGTAACAAATGCCAATGTCTCCTAATAATCTGTGTGTACTGATTAACATCACTAGAAAACTGAAAAACAACCCTGAAATCATTCTTAGCTGCCAAACTATTACCTAAATTGCGGCTATTAATATTTTCTCTAAGATAGGGTCTACATCTAGTGTCCCTCAATTTCCATGCTTCAGATATTGTTTTATTAATATCAGATAATGAATATCCCCTTTCTAAAAAATCAGACTTAATACTTTCAAGAGCTTCTTCATCGCTGTTGTGGAGACGCAAAGTCCTAAAAACTTGTCCCATCAGGACATTCCTAGGGATATGCCTTGGATGCATACTAGTTTTATGTAAAAATATATTTCTCCTTGTAGGTTTGTGGTAGACACTCCTACTCAATTGATTAAAATCAGACCTCCTGACCGTAACATCAAGAAAATTGATTTCTGTATTTGAGCTATGGTAGGTAAATCTCAGGAATTCAGTTGTGGTATGTAAATAATCAATAAATCTAGGAATATCAGAGCCATGTCCCTTCCACAACATAAAAACATTATCTACAAAGTGAACATACCATAGTATTTGCCCAAGGAAAGGATTATCTACAGAAAAATTAGTCTGCTGCTCCCAGCACACCAAAGCTAGGTTGGTGTAGCTATTGGCACAAGCAGTGCCCATTGCTACGCCAACTTTCTGAAGAAAAAATGGTCTTGAGAAACAATAACATTAATCTCGAGTATAATTTCCAGTAGGCTGCAAATCAACTGAATTTTAGTAGTTGTAAGGCATCTATTAACAGTAAGAAACTCTCTAACTCTGTCCACACCCCAAGAATTGGGGATACGTGTAATTAAAGATTCTATGTCCTTTGTAACAAAGGTAAACTCTTCATCTTGTTCAATAGTAGCCATCCTATGTGTAGACGTTGCAAAAACATCTTAGTGTCTCGTAATAAAGTATGACAGCCTTCCAAGAAACCATGCAAATTCCCTTCTACAAAAATAGAAAGGGGTTCAGTGCACCAACCAGTGCCTGAAACAATTGGTCTCATGGGAGGAACAAACATATCTTTATGAACTTTTGGTAGGCCATAAACCCTAGGGACTACTGGTTTATAGACATTAAAATATTTGAACAAGGATTCATTAATCAAGTTAGTTATTAAAAGATCAAAAATTAAAAAAGATACTTTCTCAACAATTGCATTCACTATTGTTCTGGAAATACATTGATAAGTCTGTGTGTTATGTAGCAATTTCTCCATTTGTCTAATATAAAGGTCCCTGTCCAACAAAACTATACCCCCACCCTTATCAGCCTGTTTAATTTCCAAGGATTGTAAGCTTTTTAGCTCTTGAAGAGCTCTATATTCATCACTGGACAAATTACAGAATGAATAATAATTATTATTGGAAGACATTTTCAAGTCTCTAAAAGCGATCTCATAAATGTCTAAGAACATCTGTACTCCTGCAGGTACTGCAGGAACAAAAGTACTTGGTTGCTTATAATGTTCATTCATCTTATTAGACTTCACTGAGTCCGTGGCAAACAAGTATTTAAGTGATAAATTCCTTCCCAGTATCTAAGGTCTTTCAACATCTCTGCCAAGTCAGCTTTTCTGGCAGGGATGAAAGACAGACCCTTATTCAGAAGATTAAGCTGTTCATCACTCAAAGTAAAGGACAAAATATTTATCACCAAACCTGTTATTATGTCCTTCTCATTTTGGGCTGTTGCACAGTTCCCTCTAAATAGTGATTCTTTTGCGCCCATCTGTATTGCGAAGTGCTCCTTGGACGTGCTTTGTATGGTAATGGGGCTTTCAATGTGAAGTCTCCTTTCTTCATTTTGTCTAAAAAACACTGTTGTCATCTGCTGGGCCCTGAGTCCGAATAACTTGTTGGAGAGGGGCGCTGGCAATGTACGGCAATGCATGATCAGTACCTTGTAAAGAAGTGAGCCTGGAAACATTGCTGGAATTATCACTGGTTGGTAGAGAAATTATAGAATCTTTATTTACAAGTATCCCCAATTATTGGGGTGTGGACAGAGTTAGAGAGTTTCTTACTGTTAATAAATGCCTTACAACTATTAAAATTCAGTTGATTTGCAGCTTACTGGAAATTATACTCGAGAATAATGTTATTGTTTTTCAAGACCATTTTTTTCTTCAGAAAGTTGGCATAGCAATGGGCACTGCTTGTGCCAATAGCTACACCAACCTAGCTTTGGTGTGCTGGGAGCAGCAGACTATTTATTCTGTAGATAATCCTTTCCTTGGGCAAGTATTATGGTATGTTCGCTTTGTAGATGATGTTTTTATGTTGTGGAAGGGACATGGCTCTGATATTCCTAGATTTATTGATTATTTACATACCACAACTGAATTCCTGAGATTTACCTACCATAGCTCAAATACAGAAATCAATTTTCTTGATGTTATGGTCAGGAGATCTGATTTTAATCAATTGAATAGTAATGTCTACCACAAACCTACAATGAGAAATAAATTTTTACATAAAACTAGTATGCATCCAAGGCATATCCCTAGGAATCGCGTCTCCACAACAGCGATGAAGAAGCAGAAATAGCTCTTGAAAGTATTAAGTCTGATTTTTTAGAAAGGGGATATTCATTATCTGATATTAATAAAACAATATCTGAAGCATGGAAATTGAGGGACACTAGATGTAGACCCTATCTTAGAGAAAATATTAATAGCCGCAATTTAGATAATAGTTTGGCAGCTAAGAATGATTTCAGGGTTGTTTTTCAGTTTTCTAGTGATGTTAAGCAGTACACACAGATTATTTGGAGACATTGGCATTTGTTATAAGAAGTTCCAGGGCTAATTGAAAAAGTTGGTGACGTTCCATTATTTTGCTTTAGGAACAATAGATCTCTTAAGCAACATCTATGTAATAGGGAAGTCTCTGAAACTTTCAGTTTCCCTACATGCATCGGTACATTTTCTTGCAGAAGATGTACTGCTTGTAAATATATATTTAGTAAGAATACTTATACACACCCAACTCAAAAATTTTCTATTTCTAGCCATCAGTATTCAGATTGCAGGACGACAGATGTAGTGCACTTTTCAAAAATGCCCTGTATATTATATAGGGAAAACTAATAGGATGTTGAAAGACAGAATATTGGAACACATTTGAGATATTACTAATTGTAAGGAAACTAATGCTTTAGCTAATCATGTAATGCATACTGATAGTTCCCATACCTTTAGGCTTTTTGTTATTCAAAATATACCTAGTAGTATACGAGGTGGGGACACTGAGAATACTGCAAAGAGCTATGAACAAAAATGGATCCTTAGACGACTTAATGCAGAGAAATACCCTGGCCTTAATGGTACTACTTCCCTGAAACCTTTTTTAAAAGCTAGACGGCTTAAACACTAACATTAAGTTTGTGTTTAGTTTGTATTTTTTATATTTATATATATATATATATATATATATATATATATATATATATATATATATATATATATAGATATATATATACATATATTAACTTGGTGCAGTTTTTCTGTTTTTTCACACTCTCTGTTGTGTTTTTACAGGAGTGGCCTCAGGGTTCTGATTCTAGAATGGAAAAGACTTTACGCCCCATTACATTTTTTAGTAGGAAGATGACACATGTTGAGAGGGGATACCACCCGTGCATTCAGCAACCTTTTTAACATTTATTAGGGTTTATGACAAACTGAATACCTAACAGCTTTCTCTAAAGACATTATAGTACAGACACCACATTATGCCATGCAGGCTTTGGTAAATCAGACTTAGACTCAGCAAAATAAACTGATTGATGACATCAGTCAGGCAGTGTTTACAAAATGGTTGGCATTATTTAGTGTCAAGTAAGTTACAATAAAGGCAGGAGATAAATATTACTTATCTAACTTCATGGGATATGAAGGAAAATGACACGAATGCATTAGCCATATTTCAAATCCAGAAAAGCCCATTCTGTCTCCTGATTTTCAAGAAGGCAGGCCATCTGTCTTTGTTGACGGTGCTCAATTTTGGGACAATGGACAATGTTGGACTGGATTTGCAGTAGTACCAGAAAACACTTGTATGGGACAGCCGACTCTGATTCAGTTACTGGGACATATGTCTGCTCAACGAGCTGAACTGGAAGCAGTTCTTTATGTGTTACAGCATTTTCCACCTGTCAATATTTTTTCAGACAGTGCATACGTAGTTAATTCTCTACAGCTGCATATGTCTACATGGGCAAGGAGAAGGTTTGTTATCAACATGGGCAAACCACTCAAGCATGCTTCTGTGTTACAGACTATTTAGAATTTGGTTCCTAGTCAGTCCCTTGTGGGTTGCTACAGTATCTTAAATGTAAAAGCTCATCAGGAAGCTACAAATGAAATTTTTCAGTTAAATATCTGTGCTGATCAGATGGCAAAAAAGGCAGCAAAGAAAGGAACGTAGTTGTATCCTACAGAGCACCTTTCTAGTGTACCAGATAAGACCACTGCAGTACATGCCATACAGACATTTTCAGTTCAGAATTTGCAGCATGATTTGCTGCAGATCCAAACTAAGTTTGGACTGCAAAAAGAGTTAGAAAAATGCACTCATGTAGGAGAAAGTCCAGGGCAATATTATGCAAAATGTTTTGAAGATGGTTCTAGTCTTCCTTATATACCATACCAACAAACACAACAATTAGTGAAATTTAATCATCAGGTACTGGGACATTTGGGTACACAAAAGTTATGGCCCATTGTAAAGAACAAGTACTGGCATCCACAGTTACAGAATTAGTCCATGCAGAATGCTTAATATGTTTGCAGGTTAATGCTAAATTGAAAGAAATGCAGTTACTAAGGGTAACCCAAGTAGATGGACGTTGGTATGCCATCCAAATTGACTTTGCAGGTCCATTACCCCCAGCTAAAGGTGAGTACAGGTATCTTCTAGTGGTAGTTGATGTTTTTTCAAAATGGGTAGAAGCAATTCCTACAAAAAATAATGACGGCTAAGACTACAGCAGAAGTCTTATGGAAAAACAGTTTTTGTCATTGGGGATGGCCACAAGTTATCGAATCTGATAACGTGCCACAATTTGTCAGTAAACTGATGAAAGCTTTGTGTGATTTGCTTGGTATCCAACAATGATTTGATGTTCCTTACCATCCCCAGTCTAATGGGATAGTTGAAAGAATGAACAGGACTCTTAAGAATGCCTTAAGAAAGCCTGCTTGGAAAAAGGCGTAAATTGGGTAAAACATTTGCCTGGAATCTTGCTGGGTGTCAGAGCAACTCCACACAGTAAAACAGGGATTTCATCATGACAGGTAAAAAAATGCCTGTACAATTGCCATTCGATCTTACTGTTAGTACAAACAGACCATTATTAGAAATTGCACAGCATCAACAATGGTTAAAAGATATTTCTGAATTGTGTCAAAGCCTATCAGAAATGCAAGCATTCAAATTACGGTTATGCCAGAAGAAAACCTTCCCTCTGGGGCACAGGTATTGATCAAGACATTTCAGACGGACGGTCCATGGGATAGTAATTAGCAAGGACCTTTTGAAATAATTCCTCAGTTAGGACCTCTAGTGTACAAAGTTAAAGGAAAGAAAAAGAGCAAAATAATTCTTGTTCATAGAGATCAGTTGAAAGTCATTAAGTAACTTCATGTTTTGTGGGTTTTTTTGTAGACTCACGGTAAATGCCAAGTCTGAAACAGTTGAAAAAGCATCTATCAAAACGACTTTTCAGATTAATACCACTTACATAGAAAGGTTATATTATTGCACATAATGAAGATTCTGTTTGTTATTATACTGACTGTACTTATTGGAGCCCTTGGGGTAGGGTGTCAAACAGGAGAAATGCAAGTTTGGAAAATAAACACTGACAATAATACTCTAAAGCTAGGTTGGCATGAATGCTCAAAGATAAATCTTTTTTGTGGGCAAAGACAGCAGCACAACTTAATTTGTCCATCTAATGCTAACTGTACCTTTGGGCATATAATATTTCCCAGTAACGTTACCTTTCAGTCCATGGTTATGGGTCATTATTACATTTGACCAAATAGTCCTAAGGTAACCCTTGAATTTGATTCCAAAGTTTACATTAAATGTTGTCAATTTCCTATATTTTATTTGGGAAAAGGAGAAAATTCAAAGCAATATCCGCCATCAACACAACGGCTAGTCTTCACTTATGTGAAGAAATGTGGTAATCATACCATGCAGGGAATTAGTATTCCTCCCAATAATACGAAAGAACAACTAAATTTTACTACTGGAGTTTCTGTAATATGTACTAATACCACAGTCATTACAGGCAGCATACATTGGGCATATGTTCTATCAATATTAACAGGTAAACCTACCTCTGTTCATACAGACCATTTTGGTTAAAATCCCTTCTACCTGTAAAAAGGTAGGCAAACAGTATCAAAAGGTTGTAGTATATTTTAACATCACATTCCCAGACACAGGCAGGTGCCGATATAAAAGAGCATGGTATGATGCTCTGCTAGGAAGCCTAGGTACAGGCATGGGAGCTATTAATGCAGCTGACACTGAAATTCTGACTAATCGATTAAAAGTAGTGGGGGAAGATATCTCTCAGATTGTGCATTTGCAAACATCTTGGAATCCAGAAATATGGAAGACACACCTGCACAATATAAATTATCAGCAGCAATTCTTAGACAATTATGATGCTATGCAGCTATATCAGTTGAAATTTGATGGTAACGTGACAATTTTTGTAAACTGGACAAAATGCACTATGCAATCTTTGTATGTGGAATTTCAGAAAAACAGAGTATAAACTGAACTTATGTTACAAAATGAAAATGTTTGGTGATGATTGTTTAACAAATGAATACCTGATACCGATTGGATTAGGTTATTTACTGAAGTAACATACTGTACTCCACAATATTGTACAGGAAAGTTTATGCATTATAATGTTACTGATACAGATATGTGTCAATTTACTGAGTTACCTATGAGATTTCTCATACCAGAAGGGTATGAGTATTGGTTGCCACAATTTGAAGGTAATTATATAGAAATGAGAGGAAAACACATAAAATTGAATATTGTACACAGACTCAAAATGGACTAATTTGTGGACATTTGCCTGTCTATGAACCATGCTTACTGCAGCATCCTGTTAATTTGGGTAAATGGACTATTATGCCTTCTTCTTTTCAAGTGTTTATAGAAGTGGCTCCTCAGTATATTTGTCTGGTTACAGATCAAGACGTAGGTCATAATTTAAAATGACCTTTTGTAGGATGTTTATCACATGTTGATTTCCTTAAATGGAATAATAAGAGCTATGTGTTTACTAAACCCATAGAAGTGAATATTTCCAAGAACTGGAATTATGACTTAATACAGCTTCCTAATATATCTGTATCCTTGGATAATTTAAAAAACATAATGAACAATACTAAAATTCTCAGAGAGTATTTGGAAACAAGAAACAAAAGTATTATGTATTGTGAGGCATTAAGCATAACTGCAAAAGATAAACTACTTAGTTTGGCTGAAAAGACCAAAAAAGACACTGCTCACAACTGATGGGATATTTTACTGGTTCGTCAAAATCAGGAAAAAAAAATCTGTTAAATTGGTTGATACATCCTGTATTAGTAGTGTTAGGCATTATAGTCATATTAACTATCTGGAATTGCTACCTAAGTTGTCATTTGCGAAAAATGTATAAAATTCAGCAAATCATGATGGTTAACCTGAATAAACTAGAGAAAGTTTCAATGTGAACCATTGAAGAAAAAATTGAAAATGAACAGTCATTTTCCGCTTTTTAAATAAAAAGTGGGAATTGTGAGAGTAAAGAACAGGTTAAAATGGATTTCTGTGGATTTTTCTGAAAATGTGAAATAAATGTTCTGCATTTCAGTTGATAGAGTGCACTCAGCTTGAACTCAGTTACCTAACTTGGCAAAACTATATAGCTTGGCATTCATTATTAATAAGAACCAGAAGTAAAATATTTTCTCTTATAAACTATGCAGCTTTGTGTAAAATTATTATTTCCAAGCAGGTCAAGACGAACTCTTGTATGCAGCTATGTCTTGTCAACATGATATGCAAGACAGACCAAGGACAAAAAGAATTATTCTTCATGAACAGAATGTTTAAAATATGGAAAACAAACTGTCAGCAGACCAGCTTCAAAGGAAAGACTTATTATTCTGGTAAATTCTCTAAACTGCTGATGCAGGCAGAAAAGACACTATAAAGATTGGGACTTTTTCTTGTGTATCAGAGACTTTGATTATTCTATTCTTGCAGACCTAAAAGTGTAAGCTAAATTATGTTTTTGATGTATATACCATTCATTGTTAAGCTAGATGTAAACCTCGTGTGCAGTAAATGAATGTCGTAACAGCAGAACTGCATCAGTGTCTTCACTGAGTAAAGGTACAGACTACCTGAAAAGTTTGGTATAACTTTAACAGGAGAGGGTTGTCTGTGTACATGAGGCAGTTGCAACAGTGCCTGAGAATGGTATGTGCACCAGGTTAATGGGCAAAAGCACAGAAAACTACACTTCAGTCACACCAGGAGGTGTGGTCATAACTACTGAGTACTGGGGGTAATTCTCTGAGGAACAAGTACTGCTGATGGCTCTCAGGTGTGCTGCATTTATTGATACAATAACCTGTTGAAGTGCAAAGCTATTATGCTGTTTATAGTGCAAGACAGAAAGAACTAGCAAGATGTAAAGGAAAAACTGAAGGTAGACTTTCTGCCACCAGTAATACTTTATCTCAGCTGTGCAGTTATCAGCATCTCTGTCTAGTTGTTAGTTCAGTAAGCTCTGTAGCACATGTGGTAACTGTGTAACACTATAATACAAATAAATAGATAGGCAGGGGTTGTAATCTCAATACTAGCAAGTGTGTGTGTGTGTGTGTGTGTGTGTGTGTGTGTGTGTGTGTGTGTGTGTGTGTGTGTGTGCATGTGTGTGTGTAAATCATGTACAGTATTGGTTATACAATTTTGAGTTGTGTACCACCCTTTAGACTTCCCCTTACCCCATTTTAGTAGTCCTATTGATGTCATTCATCTTAGAAGTACCTTTGGACGAGGTGAAATTGTATAAGCTCAGTGGTGCATCTGATAACTGTGCAACACTATAGTCGAACTAACTAGATAGGCAGGAGTTCTAATCCCAGTACTGGTAACTGTGTGTGTTTGTGTGAGAGTCATATACGGTGTGGGTTGTACCATTTTGAGTTATGTACCAACCTTTACACTTCCCCTCACCCTAATTTAGTAGTCCTGTTGATGTTATTCACCTTAGAAGTACCTTTGGAGTAGGTGAAATTGTATAAGCTCCGTGGCATGTCTGATAACTGTGTAACACTATAGTAGACATAAATAGATAGGAGTTATAATCTCAATACTGGCACATGTGTGTGAGGATCATATCTTGTGTGGCTTATACCATTTTGATGTGTGTACCATACATGGCTGGTTACCACCTCCTGATGGCATTACTTTTTATAGTGTGGCAAAAGCATCTTCCTCACATGCAGCATGTTAAACCATTGTACAGGTCATACCAGTCCTCTGTACAGATGTGTCCAGAATATCCAGATGTTTGCAACCTATAAGTGGTCTGTGTGCCTTAACAATGCCCATGTATATGATATTGTTGCCAAATAGGCCACAGTGAGTGTACTGATACATATGGCAGCATCAGGTATCATACCTGACTGAAACATTATGCTGATACAATGCCTGCTACCCTCTCAGTTGTCCAGGCTTGTAGGTGCAATACATGAGTCCAGATTCTTGGTTTTACAAGTGAATTGTTCATGTTATGGGTCACATGAAAGGTTGGAAAAGGTGTGGACTGACAGATTGTGGTCTCAGTTTGTGTATATCACAAACACCTGGCATCTTAATAGGGGTGTGTACACATTTTATATCCACTGTATAGCAGTAATGTTTCACACATGTCCCTACATTAGGCAATTTGTCCAGCCCATTTTGCTGGTCTCTGTCTAGACGTCTTGCACTGACAGGTAGTGAGGTATGCTACAGGAATGTTAAATTCTCTTCAGATAGGCACCTGTGGTGACCACTGTGATACAATGCAGTTAACTCCACCACAAGTGAACATGCACATAAAGCAATATGGCTATTAGTGATAGTTGTGTGCATGGTAAATTGCTTGCCCTTCACATGCCTGGGGTATTGCCAAACCACAACAGAACAATGCCATACTCGCCAGCTTCAGGCTGCTGTCCCATATGCAGACCAGATGAACCTAGGTAGTTCTGGGAGAGAGAGGTATTGTCAGCAGACTCACATGTGGCCTTGGTACAGGATGGATGCAGCATGTCTGCACATTTACAGTACCATCCCCCAATACTACACAGTTTGCTGTCCTTCACCATATATGTGCACTTCTGTGCATTAGAAAACCCCATCCACAACTGCAATCTAACCTGACGCATGGACATCGATACTCTACAGATGCAAGTATGTATGATACAGTAGTCTACTAATCCCCACTGGGGCCTTACCTGCACAGTCCTCATCCATTGTTTCAGTGCCACCCACCTTCAGCATGTGGGGCTTTTTACCCTGGTGTTGCACTGGGGTGGGTACCCCAAGGTTGGTGAGGAGCTCATCAGTTGGTGTAAATGGGGGGCTGCATAGCTGGTCCCCCACCTGTGGCTGTGTGGTCCCTGGACACAACAGCAGCCCTTTGCCAGGCATGGCGTATGAGGTCAGTGGCATGATGCCAAACCTGCTCGTATGTACGTGAATGCAGGGCAACATTGTTTACCCTGTAGACAGGGTCATCCCACAGGGTGTCCCTCTCCCACAGATGTTGCTAGCTTCAGTCAACAGTAGTGTGTGGTTCTATATTATGGCTTCTATTATCAGGTTGCATTCCGCTGGTGAAAAGGTTGCTCGCCTGTGATGTTAAATTGCACCTGGAAGACATAAACAGAGAAACACTTCACAGGACCACATACATTTGGCAACAGTATTTTCAGAACCTGCACATGTACCTTAAATACCAGTAGCCATGACTCACAACCACACCATACCTCTGTAATCTATCAGCACAGTATCAGCTTGCATTGCACTCCTGGCCCTGATGAGTCATATTCCCCCAGTGAGTGCCAGTTAATTGCACAATCCTTTATTCCTCATTCAGGTCTGAATAGATGGATAACATTGGCCATCTCCCATGCAGATGGGGTGTGGATGGTGCTGAGGCTTGGTGTGATTACAGTGTGTAATGGAGCTGGGAGCACATGCCTGAGTTCATGTAGGATGCAGACAGGGATGATATCTGGACCCATGGATACTTATGTTTGTTGCCTTTCAGTAGGCAATATGTACCTGCTCGCTGGTGATGAGGTAAGGGATGTGGGTGCTGTGCATATCCACCTATAGTGATGCTGAGCTAGGGAGGTGATGTTTGGCCTAACCCTATCTACAGCAGGTTGCCTCTAGCTATGTTGTGTATGTGGTCTGACTGACCACCATTACAGGTTGGGTTGATTTGTTCCCTCTGAGATTGCAGATGTATGGAAAGATGGCCTTGTGATTGGCCTTGCTGGATGCATCCAATTTGTACTCATAGATAGCTTTACAGTAATCCACCTGTGACCTTATATGCTTGTTCAGACAATGTCTGACTTGATGTCAGGTTGGTGCCTGATCCTACTTTGCCCTGTACAGCCAATATAGGGACCAAGTCTGTGGTTTGTGTATTGCTGCTGTCCAGCAAAGGGGATTACTCTACTTTGGTAGAGGCAGGTAAGGTATTGCTGAGTCCATACAGCTATGTAGGTGTTCATATAGCTGTTTGTAGTAGGCATGGACACAAAGTCATAACACAGCTGGACACCTCTCCAATTTCAAAATGATAATCATGCTTATTGTAGTACCCATGGCTGTGTCAGGGCAATGCAACAACCAGTAGCTGTCGAAATGTCACTCTGTTGGATGCACAGTAACTAAGCTTATACATGTGTACAACATGTACAGCTTATTTAACTGATATTTTGCATCCCATGTTTGTTGTTATGAGGTGGACACATACACCTACTCATACTGACATGTGCACAGGTAATACCACATATACATTTCTGTTCTATGTCAGTATGGCACACTGCATTCACACTCTTGCTGCCCAGTTATCCCTCTCAACCCATTACAACAGGACATCTGTAGGACACCACACATACATGGGGGGCAATGGGACAAAATTAGTGACACTGTCTCAATATTGCTGTAACACACTTGAGTCATTCGATAGCACAGTACCCTTTATACTGACAGGCATCCCGTAGAGAATGTCCAACACTCATATGGCAGGAAGAGAGGAGAAAGGCTAGGAATAAGGTAGTGAAGGTAAGAACGTTTAATGTTGGCAGTATGACTGGTATAGGGACAGAGCTAGCTGATATGATGGCCAGGGGAAGGTTGATATATTGTGTGTGCAAGAGACCAGATGGAAGGTGAGTATGGCTAGGTGTATGGGAGGCAGGTCACAATTGTGCTATCATAATGTGGATGGGAGGAGGAAGGGGGTAGGGGTTCTCCTGAAGGAACAGTATACCAAGAGTGTTTTGGAGGATGACATGAGTATCTGATAGAGTGATGTTTATGAAATTGGAAACTGATGGTATAATGATGACTGTTGTTAGTGCATATGCTACACAAGTTGGTTGTGCGATGGATGAGAAAGAGAAATGTGAAGTCACTTGGATGACATGGTGATGACTGTACCCAAGGATGACAGAGTGGTTATTGCAGCAGATGTCAATGGGCATGTTGGTGAAGGGAACAGAGGGGATGGGGTATGTATGGTTTTAAAAGGAATGCAGATGGTGAGATGGTATAGATTTTGCAAAAAGGATGGACATGACTGTGGTGAATATGTACTATAACATGAGAGAGGAGCATAGGGTGACATAGAAGAGTGGAGTAAGATGCACACAGGTGGAATATATCCAATGTAGGAGGGCTAGTTTGAAGGAGATTCGAAACTGTAAAGTGGTGACAGGGGAAAGTGTATTTAGGCAGCATAGAATGTTGGTATGTAAGATGATGTTGGTGATCAAGAAGAGGAGGAGTGTGAGGTCAACACCAAGGATCAAATAGTGTGAACTGGAAAAGGGGGATTGTGAGGTGGAGTTCATGGAAGAGTTAAGACAGGCACTGGGTGGCACTGGATGGCAGTGACAATTTACCAAATATCTGGTTAAGTACAGCAGAGCTACTAAGGGAGACAGACAGGTGCTTGGTGAGATGTGTGGATGAAGGAGGTAGTACAAGGAGACATGGTGGTGGACTGAGGAAGTACAAGACAGTATACAGAGAAAGAGGTTGGGGAAGAAAGAGTGAAATTGTCAGAGAGATGAGGAAAGTAGACAGGAGTGTGTGGAGATGAGGTGCATGGCAAAGAGAGAGGTGGCAAAGGTTAAGGATGAGCCATATGAAGAGTTGCATGACAGCTTGAACACTAAGGAGGGATGAAAGGAGTTGCACCAATTGGCTAGACAGATGGACTGAACTAGGAAAGATGTGCAGCAGATAAGGGTGATAAAGGATAATGAGGTAAATGTACTCACAAGTGAGGAGAGTGTATGAGCACATGGACAGAGTACTTTGACAGGCTGATGAATGAAGACAATGAGACAGAGAAGATCGGATGATGTGAGTATGGTGAATCAGGAAGTGCAATGGCTTAACAAGGAGGATGTAGGGATAGCTATGAAGACGATGAATACTGGCAAGCCTGTTGGTCCACATTACATACCTGTGGAAGCATGGAGGTATTTAGGGGAGATGGCAATGGTGTTTTTAGCCAGACTATTTACTGATATCATGGGAAGTGTTAGGATGCATGAGGAGTGGAGAGAAAGTGCTTGGGTATGGTTTTAGGAATAAGGTTGATGTGCAGCACTGTGATAACTACAGAGGGATAACACTGACCAGTCACAGCATGAAGTTATGGGTAAGAGTAGTGAAAGCTAGGCTAAGCAGGGAGTTGATGAGTAGTGGTCAGCAGTATGGTTTCATGCCAGGAAAGGGCACTACAGATGCAATTTTGCCCCAAGAGTGTTAATGGAGAAGTACAGAGAAGGTCAGGTGTTGCTGTGTGTCTTTCTGGACTTAGAGAAAGCATATGACAGGGTGCCTAGAGAGGAGTTGTGGTATTGTATGAGGAAGTCAAGAATGGCAAACATATATGTAGGAGTGGTACAGGATATGTACAAGGGTGGCATGACAGCGGTGATGTCTGCATTGGGAGTGATGGATGTGTTTGAGGTGGAGGTGGGATGACATGAGTGATCAGCTGTGAGCCCTTTCTGATTTGCAATGCTGATGGACAGGTTGGCAGACAAGATCACACAGGAGTCCCCGTTGACTATGATGTTTGCAGATGACAGTGTGATCTGTATTGAGAGTAGGGAACAGATTTAGGAGACCCTGGTGAGGTGGAGATATGCTCTAGAGAGGAGAGTAATGAAGGTCAGCATGACTAAGACAGAATATCTGTGTGTGAATGAGAGGGAGGATAGCAGAATGTTGAGGATGCATGGAGTAGCGTTGGCAAAGGTGGATGTGTTAAAATGATTAGGGTCAACATTTCAGAGTAATGATGACTGTGGAGGACAGGTGAAGAAGATATTACAGGCAGGATGGAGAGGGTGCAGAAGAGTGTCATGAGTGATTTGTGACAGACGAGTACTAGTAAAAGTAAAATGTAAGGTCTACAAGAGGATAGTGAGACCAGCTATGTTATATGGGTTGGAGACAGTGGCACTGACAAAAAGGCAGGAGTCAGAGCTGGACATGGCAGAGTTACAGATGTTATGATTTGCACTGGGTGTGACAAGGGTGCACAGGTTTAGCAATGTGTATATGAGAGGGTCAGCCCATGTTTGACGGTTTTGAGACAAAGTCGGAGATGCAAGATTACATTGGTTTGGACATGTGCTGAGGAGGAATGTGGAGTATAATTGGAAAAGGATGGCAAGGATGTAGTTGCCAGGTAAGAGGAAGAGAGGAAGGCCTCAGATAATGTTTCTGGATGTGGTGAGAGAGGATATGCAGGTGGTTGGTGTGACAGAGTGAAATTCAGAGGACAGGCAGAAATAGCAACAGATGATCCATTGTGGCAATCCTGAATAGGAACAGCCAGAGGACAAAGAAGGGGATATTGTAATGTCAGTCTTCACAGATTTGCCAAGGATTTGCCAGACATAACACAACTCTATGGGTAAATGACTACAAATATGAGGCACACATATGGTCAGTGTGCATAACACTGTGTGTGCATAACACTGGACAGTTAAATAGTATGACCTCAGTATATTACATGCATTTCAACACACACATCTGCAGCAGTACTTTACTATGCAAATACCATGTATAGGTCTCTCACATTTTTGAGACAAACAAGTATAGCATAGTTGTATTCCAAGTAAGATATGGATATGTACAACTTCCCAGTAGCTGGCTTAGCATTGTCAAAGTCAGTATTAATCTACACACACTCCAGTAGTAGTCATATGTGAGCCATCCTTTCCTGGGGGGACTCAGGGGCCTGACCTATAATCTATGTCACTGCAGACAGACCCATATGCTATGACCATAGGTTCTGATCAGCAATATATTAGTACAGCAAACCTTGTTGAGACATATATGTTAAACTTCCTATTTCCCATTCTTACATACCCCCTGCTGCAGCCAATTACATGCCTATTTGGTTGACATACCTTTTTTTATTTCCAAGTGTAAGTGGTTATATCTTGTTTTTTTTCAACAGTTTCTCACTCTCTCTCTCTCCCACAGATATAGGGTGTACATATGTTTTGCATAGGCAGCAGCTTGCCTTTTGTAGGTAATGCTCATGAGCAGCTGATGGCCTGTGCACCAATTGTTGTCCCCCACTTGTTAATTGCATGCAGAACAGCTGTGTTGTTATTCCTATAGCCAATGGCATGGCAACACACTCCTATAATTGAGTACTTATGTGGGCATAGCCCTTTTCCTTGCCTGTCAGGGGGACTTCATGGTGGTGTGTGAACAATAGCATCACAAAGGGTATTTGGAAATGCCTCTTACAACCAAAACTGTGGAGACAGGCCAACAAAATGGGGGAGAACATTCTAGACATAGTGACTGAATGTACGTATTGTTGTTATACATGTGGATTAATGCTAATCTAACAGGGTTTGTGTGAACATGGAGTTTCTGCGTGATGTAGGTTAAAGTATTTTGTGGCCGTCCACAATACACCTCAAAGTGCTATACTTTACAAGGGCTGCTGATGTCCCTCACCTTACAAGTATGTTGGCATGCCCTTCAACCTACGAGCTCCATGACATATGTGATAAATGTGTAACACGGTAGTAGCAATAACTAGATAGGTAGGGGTTTGAATCTCAGTCATGGCAAGTGTGTGTGTGTGTGTGTGTGTGTGTGTGTGTGTGTGTGTGTGTGTGTGTGTGTTTTGTTGTGTACCATATCCATTGGGGGGATGGGTTTGGCAAAAGTTTCACACCTAGTACACATCCAAATGTTCACTGTACAGGGCCCACTGTTTTTAACAACTGTAATGGTAGCTGTGGACACTCTGCAGCCCTATAAGCTGTGTGCCATGTGAAATAACTATGTAACAGTGCAGACACAAAAACAAGATAGGCGGGTCTTCTAATCCTGTAATACCATTCCCCACTCAGGAATCCTAGACAAACACACCCATCTAAACATCAACCCCTATGTCACTAGGTGGGTTGTAAACTGGCTCATGCATGGGACCCACAATGCGAAGGTAGCAGACTCCATGTCAGACTACCAATCAGTACTGAGTGGATTACCACAGGGTCTTGTCATGGTCCCCTCATGTTTGTCATGTATGCCTCTGACATCCAGAACAACACAAAGGGACCCTGGCTGACAATGTTCGCAGACAATTGCAAGGTGGGTGCTATGTGTACGTCCCCATATCATGTTGAGATCCTGCATAAAGCCCCTACTGAGACATCCGACTGTTGTCAGAATACTAGCCTTAGGTTGAATGTGTCGCAATCCAGTGTAGAATCAATGTGGTTTCCATAAATTAACACATTGCTGGTAGTCCAATGACCACAGAAGTCTTTATAAGAGGCCTGGGAGCACAGACTGACAGTGACCTCTCTTATGGCTACCAAATTGCTACTGTGACAGAAATAACTTCTTTGTGGCACATCTCATAAGTAAGGGTGTTTCATCCAGTAAGGAGAAGGTCAATGTCTCCATCTACTATCTCTCCTCATTAGGCCAGCCAGCAGGTATAATGGCCCATTTTCCATGTAGCTCACTAGACACCTGCAACAACTGTGGAGGCTGTAATTGTACCTCACAAACAGGACCTTAGCCACAGAGTGCAATACCTCCAAGTATTCTCGGCCACATCTTGGCTACTTACAGGCAATCCCTGCTTGACTGACAATGCCTGGTCTGGCTAGCTGTGTTAGGAATGCCGTATCTAGTGAAACTCTGATCTGCATGCACCACATGCCATGGATACCTCAACCTCATTACCACAATCAACAGAACATGCTGGGGGCCAGGTACATAACCCAGCGAGTGGACATGTTATGCAATATATGTTGCATACATGTCAGAGCACCTCACTGGCCCTCTTCAAGAGAAATCTGGATGAGTGGATGGGGAATTTAACTGTCACCCTGGCCATCACTCAAGTGGCAATAGTCGATAGAAGCATTGGGAAAAAAATGTCAAGTCGCATGATGCCAGGGTACACCCAAGGGCTAGGCTTGTCATGGCTCCATGCCCATTAGCCTGGTACATGCCAATGAGCACATGATCCAATGAATTTCAGTACTGGCAAATGTGTGTGTGTGTGTGTGTGTGTGTGTGTGTGCGCGCGTGCGCACATGCTCAAGACTAATATCCTGAGTGTGTGTGTGTTTGAGTGAGGAATATATCCATTGGGTGGCCATGTATTAGAATTGTAGGCCATCATACTCTCAGCACACGTCCTTAGTTCTACTCTATGAGGGACACTTTTTACATCAACCATAGAGGTATCTGTACACACTCTGCAGACCTATAAGCCCTGTGCTGTGTGCAACAGCTATGTAACTGTATGGAATGAGCGGCTAGAGAGGCAGGGCTCTTAATCACAGTACAGGGACACTTGTGTGTGTGTGTGCATTGGTGTGTACAGCAGTGTTTGGGAGTGTGTACACTCATGCATGACATTAGTATGAAACCTGTCACACCCACTACACCACCCATTGTCATACCTTACAAGGGCATGTGATGTAACTCACTGTACATGTACTTTGGAAATTCAACACACTGTGAGCTCTGTGCCACCTGTGATAACTGCATAATACTGTACTATCACTAACTAGATGAGTAGGGATTTCAAACCTAACAGTAGCAATTGTGATCTCATATGCATATGTGTGTGTGTGTGTGTGTGTGTGTGTGTGTGTGTGTGTGTGTGTGTGTGTGTGTGTGTGTGCGCATGTGTTTGTGTGTGAACAGTATTCTCTGTGTGTTGGGTCAACACAATATCCTCTGGGTGTGTAGGATTTACAAATATGAGGTGTGTTCCACTAGCTACACTTACCATTGTCCACTGTACAAGAGCTGCTAATGTCAGTCACCATACACATACCTGTATACACCCCTCAGCCCTATAGGCTACATGGCACATGCAAAATCTGTTATACAGACCTGTTAATTGTGTACAGCTGTACCTTGGATATGACACACTCAATGTGTTACCACACTGCCATACCCCTTATAGATAATATCTGCGGGGCCACATCCTGCTGACACACAGACACCTAGAAGACAAGCAGAATACATTATGGAGACCACATTCAGTCAGTATTAATAACAACAATAATGCATCATGGCTGGACAACTACACACTCTGACGTGTAACCATTAAACATGTTGGCTGACAACACTTTACAGAGCATTACATTGCTAAACTGTACTAAATTTACCCTGTACATTAGAACCATATTGGCATGTCCCTGCATTGATGGTATGGATAACAGGGATGTGGCACATGTATCATCATATGCAGAGGGTGTGGTGTGGGTTGCCAGAGGCCTAGGCTGGGACATTTGGTTGACATCATGTGTGTGTGTGGGGGAGGTTGTTCATTAAATGGGCTATGCAGAGGTGGTGTGTGTAAGTCTGGAGGTGACCTAGCTGTGATGGTGATGTGTGTGTGTATGGATGCACACAGTCATGCCATGTGGCTGCCCTACACAGGGGTATGTTGTACAGCTGTGGATCATACATGGCAGGGTGTCCAGTTCACCATCTGTGGCCATGGACATGGGAACTGGACCTACCAGGGGACCCACTGGTATGACCAGGCACAAGGTCAGATGCAGTACTACTCCCCAATGGTGATTGCTGTCTGCTGGATCCACATCCCTGTTAGGACAGGCTAGGACCATGTTCCCATGGCTTGCTGCATTGTGGCATGGACAGTGACCCCCCTGCAATCATGCTGCTGGTACTGCCACTATGAGAGTGAGAAGCTGCATGGTCACGTGGACCCTCAGCTGTTCGTGCTGATGTCCTATGTCCACGTGGCCAATGGACAACTCCAACCACATGCTCTATCACAGACATTCCACGGTCAAGGATTGATATTCCATGGTAGAGGATTCCCACCATCTCACCCAACCATCTATACATGACCTCAGCATAATAATGGTGGGCAACAGCAAGATCATGGAGGTTGTCACGCATAGCATGAAGACTGGTATTCACAACCCTGAGAAGCTGTCTGGTGTTATGTTCACTAGGTGCCTGTGCCTCCATGATGGTCCAAAACATGCATCTGGTGACAGTTGCTGTGGCACTTGTGACAGGGGCATGATGGGCAGCAGTCCCCCTTTGAGCACCCCTGCCTATCTGCCTGTGTGGGACCTCACCTGTTATCTGGCTATGGCTGGTGTTTACAGACACACTTGCCATAGACACCACACTTGCCTGTCCCATGCCACCACCTGCCAACTGTCCATTATCTATGGCCACTGGTGATGGGGTATGTGTGGGCATTGTGACAGTGTGCGGGGATGGGGTGGACAACAGTGGGATGCCAACCAATGGCACAGATTCAGCCCCTGACAACTCCACCTGTGCTTCACTATGGCTATCATCATTGTCAGAGTCTGTGGGGACACTGACATCAGTTCCCCAGCGGAAGGGACCCCGATCCCCATTGCCACCTGTGAGGGGAAGACAATAAATGTAAATTAATACCTGTACATTATGGTTGGCTGCCACACACACAGACACACACAGACATGCACACAGACACTTACAAGTGAGGTGGCACAAAGCTATTACGCAGACCTCACATTACCCAAAAGGTGACATGCATGACACACAGCCCTCATCATCATGCATTGCAGCTATTCTCAATCCTTGTTACTAACAATATACATCTCTGGGATGCTTAAGTACTGTTAGTAGATGACGTCCTTTCCCCTAGCACACACTGCACCCATGTACACATTATTGCTGTTCACCTGTATAGCACAGTGGCAACTACTGTAGACCATACCTCACAACTGTAGAAATCACTGAAGAATGTGTAGATGTCTGGCACATATGTTTGTTCTGTTCCTGACAACTCCTATGTGTTTGCCTGACACATAACTGGGATCATACGAGGAGTGATGTCACTAATTAATTACATACATTTGATTTGCAAACCTCATCACCAGCAGTGAATGTATCTTCAAATAAATCCTGTTACACCAACAACCTTATAAGCTTAACGTGGATATGATAAGTGTACACACCCCTGTTAACATGGCAGGCTCTTGTATCATATAAAATGAGACCACAATACTGCATTCAAAAACATTACCCACCTTAAATGTGGCATATGACCTGGGCAATCTGATCGAGAAACAAACAAATGTGTTAGTTGTGAAATATACTGAGTGAGATGTGTATGATATGGTGGTTGCATAAGTGTGGACACCCTTAAACCAATGCTTTTCTGAAACAGCTGTTAAGTGAACTATAGCAGTCACTCTTCCTGGGAAGGGGAGTAAAGAGATAGTTACAAGGTGAAAAGAGCTACTACCAAATGTGGAATGTGTAGTCAATGTTATTTAATTAATGAAAGTGAAGGTATTAAATTGCAAAATGCAAATAGGACATATATTAAATTTAAGAAAGGAAATTGTAATTCTAAGAATATTATTTATTTAGCTGCATGTTCGTTACGCCTCGCCTATTATATTGGCAAAACTGAGAGGCATTTTAAAAAGAGAATTTATGATCATGTATACAGAATTCGGGTACATGATACAAAAAATGCCTTATATAGACATATAGAAAAGAATGGTATTCATCATAAGTTCAGTTTTGCCATTATAGACCAAGTTTTATTAGATAATAGGGGAGGGAATGTGAAAGCTATATTAAGTAAAAAAAAAAGCATCTGGCAAGTTTTAACAGATGCAACAAAAGACCCAGGTATCAACGAATATATTTCTATAAAACCTTTTTTAATGTTGTGTTGATACCTTAAAATTCATATGTTGTATGAGTTGATTAGGTTTGTGAATATATAAGGTTTTAAACACATGAATTTCATCTTAGGGTGTGTTTTAGGTATATTATTAGTATGAGTTATTTACATTCCTATTTATAGTATTTTAAATACATTACTCATTTTAAATATGTTATATATGGGTGTATTTATTGTATATAGTAGTGAGTAAAGAGTTATGCATTTATGTTTTCAACAAATGAGCACTGGTACTTTAAATGAAAATCAGTACTTGTTATGGTGCCAAAAAGATTTTAAAAGGTCTGTGTATTGAACATAACAGCTGTTCTGAAGAAGTTTGCGGTTAGCAAATGAAAGCACTTAGCAGTATTGCAATTTGAATTTTACAAAATGTTTTTATTTGTAAGCTTTCTGTAAGCTTCAATAAACAGTTAAAAATATTTTTGAGGAGCTATATCGTTTTTCGCCTTATTCGAGTATAGCCTGCATGCTGATTCTCAGAGCTAGCTGGGACGGTGAGGTAAACCGTCTTAATCTCTGTAGAAGTAAAAGTCATCTGAATAATTCCACATTAAAGATAACTATAACTAATGCAGAGGTTGCTGTTGGCAAACAACTTTGCATTTCAGTGCTTCATCTACAAATGCAGGGCTTGCTACCCTCGGATGATAAATTGCCTATTTTACATTAAAAATATAGTGTGCTGGTGTTATTGCCATAGCATTTCCTGAACTAGACCAGTTATGCACAAGGGTATGGCTGGCAAATGAAAACATGTTCATAGTTACTAGGCTTGTAGTCCTGGAGACCATTAAGGAGCATATCCCAAATTCCCAATTGCTCCAAAGCATTTTCTGGTTAAGTGACCTGCACAATTTCACACAACTGGAAAGCTTCAACCCTGCATCCTTGCCAGAGGGAACAGCTCATTAACATGTTGGAGCTTTAGTCCTCTGTGCTAACTGCCAGAGTAACAGCTTTTAACTGAATTCAGAATCCTTTACAAACTGATATTATAGAGAAGACCAGTGCTATCACCTTGCAAATAATCTTCAATAAATTCCTCCAGTTCATTACTATCTTCCTCATTAATGAACACCATTGTCAAAATCATGCAATAACTCCCAGTACATTTGAGAGCCAACCTCCTACTAGGATCACCAATTCACAAATCCCTTTATCCTGAGACATCTTCCCCTGTCACTCATAAACTTTTCCCCAATACCTGACCACCATGTAATCTCAGGGGTATCTTTCAATCTCAACCCACCTTACTAACTCCAAAAAGTAAACTTGATTGTACTGACCATGCATTCTCTATCCTAGCACCTAAACTAGAGCATTCCATTTGACTCTCAATCAGAGACATCCAAATCTGCTCGTACTTCAGACAATAGCTCAAGGAACAGTGGTTCACCCAAACAAAGTGCAGCTGCGCTCTCGCAGGTCGTGTTACATGAACCCTGCAGCTCTGTCACACCCTTCATACCTATTTCGTCCTTCCATATCTCATCTCATCATCCCCTTACTTACTGTCTCATTCATCTTACTTTCCTCTTTGCATCTCTCATACTTCCTCTCCTTTCTCCTCCTCTTCTCTCTGCATGCCTCTCTCTCCATTTCTCTGTTTATCCCCCATGGTATTCTTTCCTGCAACTATTCTCACTTGTCTGTTCTAATGACTTCATATCTCTGCATATAATGATATGCTTCTATCCCTGTTGTATAAGCCATCTCAGCCATTATGGCTATATTTTATCCAAAAAGCTCTTCTAAGCACAATTCCATTTTTCCACCTACATTTTACTTTATAAACTGCTTCTTGAATTAAATGTTGTAGCATCTTTTTACATCTGTAAATATGTATATGTTTTATAGCACATCCTTCTATCTGTAAACATGTTTTGTTCATTTCCTATGTGATCTTATTCACCCAGGCTGTGCCTGCAAATGGTCCAATGAGATCAGTCAACTACCCCAGTAAACAAATAGACAGCACTAGTCTGGTTTAAAGACTATCTGGATGGCTGTCAATAAGCAGTACTATGGCAACAAAACCTCTCCCCTCTTCTTCCTGTAACCTTAGCAGTCCCACAAGGTTCTATCCTTGGCCCACTCCTCTTCACATTCTTCACTAACAAACTTCATACAGCTACAAAAGGTTCCACGCTGATACAGTATGCAGATGATTCAACCCTTATGTGTGCCACTCCTACCTTCCAACAACTAGAACAAATTACCCAATAGTTATTTGCAGATATTGAAGCTTGGTTAAATAATACCCAACTAATTTTGAATCCCCCTAAAAAACACAATGAATCTTATTTTACCCTATTAGAGCTCCTGCTACCCCCTCAGCATTCAAAATGATCTCAGCAAATAATACCATTGTAACTCCAGTTCCCGTTACTAAGCTATTAGGGGTTAAAATTTACCAGAATTTGCTATTTGATGCTCATATCTCACAGTCCATTTAAAAAGTACATAAAAAACTAGGGTGCCTCTACAGCAGCAAGCACTATCTCACATCCGATATCAGAGTTACTATTGCTAGAACTCACCTTACCTCAACCTTACTTTATGCATCTCCAATCCTTACCAACATTAGAAAAAGCTGATATGACAAAACTAAAAACCTGTTACAATAAATAAAATAATAACAAATAATAAAAAACAATAGTGCCAACTATAGATACCACCACTGCCACTCTCTTAGAAAACTTTCATGGCTTGAATTCCCCTCTCTGCTGAAATGCAATCAGCTCAAAATGGCCCACCATATTATAAACCAGCCTGAAAAAAACAGCCCTTAAGAACATACTAACAAACTACTCCAATAAATGTCTTCTTTGCTCTAGCAATAAGGCACTACTAGAAATAACAAAAAGCAAAAATCACACTGGAGATTCCCTCTACTCCTGTTACATTGCCAAAGCCTGGAATAGTCTTCCACTACCCATCAAAAACAATACTAATATAGAGCAATTCAAAAAACTACTAAAAGCCTACCTATCTACCTCATGGATATGCCCATGTGATATACCAGGATAAAAAACTACTAAATTAAAAATAACCATAACACCATCTAAGTCATACCATACTAGATAAATACTTTAAAAAAGTTCATACTTCTAGTCTCTTCTACTATCATCCGATGTAGTTTAACTAAAATTCCTTCTAGCTCCATCCCTGGAACCTCACTACACACTTATCAAACATATTTATTTCTAGTTTCCTCTTTTCTCCCTCCACACATCTCTTAATTAACTACCCCATAGTCTATGCACACAGCTATTAACTAACCTGGTAAAGCCTGCACTAAAGTAACCAGCTAGAAGAGAATTACCTATGCAACTTTTTCTATTCCTAAATAGTAACCTTAGCTACTAGTCTTCTTTTTTCTACCCTGTCTAGGGCTCCACCAACTGAAATATGTTTTTCTTCACAAAATGAAATGTAACTTCTTTATTGTTTCTCTTACAAAATATTATGTAATATGTTAAACTTGTTAACTTCTCATTTGTAAAATTGGTAAGTTTTAATTCTTTGTCTGTCTTGGAGCTTTTCTTCCCAGGCCTCCACTGAAAATGGACATGTTGTCCAGTCAGATTTTCCTGGTAAACAAATGTAAAATGAAATAAAATATAAGTAAAGAAAATAATAAATAATAAGACTGTATCACAGAAATATCTAACAATAACTGCATAATGGATACTTCTGATCGTCACTCCAAAAAAATGCAGTCTGTATGACCTGATAAATGTCAGCCTCTTAACAGCTGTTGGATGCTGTAAAGAAGGTGCTGCAGAAATATATTACTACAATGCAACCATTTTAGACCACTAAAGGTGCACCATATTTAGACTATATTACACAGTCCAGGCCTATTAATGAAATAATTTATGCTTTGGTGCAATGAATAAAGAAAAATATCAAATACGATATAAATGTTGCAGCAGCTTTTCTTCAGCACCCCAAAAGTTATACAAAAATCAGAAATATTACTGCATACAGCATACTATTTTTTTTTGGGGGGGGGGCTTACATGCATGCATGCATGCATTAAACCTACATCTCATTTTTGACTTCCCTATGTATTCTATCTCATCAAGAATAGCTATCCCATCTGACATCACTCAGTACAGGTCTGACCTACTTGGATGGCTAATAATATACCTCCAAAGCCAACAGAGCCAGAACATGGATAAGTGGGGCCCTATGCACGGTAATGAATCAGGTCCCAGCAGCCAGCCATATGAATATCCCATTACTTGGCTGTCTCTCCACATTTAACATAAAACTGCTGAAACCTGTCAGTGTACCTGTTTTCTTACTTACTTTTATAATTATCACAGAGATTTGGAGTTCATTTAAAACATTTTGTTCATATTTTACAGAAAAAAACAGTGTCAAGTATTTTTTAAATGGAACTAAACACTCCCACAGTGAAAAAAGACATAGCATGAGAAACAGTAATCCTCCTTTACCGTGAAACTCACATTTAGTGAAAAGTGTATCTCCAACCCATTTAGAATTACTAAATGCTTGAGATTCAAAGATGGCTGCCATTCTGTGAACACTGCAAATCTACAGCTCTGCATATATCCTGAGGAAAATTTAACCCTGAAGCCATACTATGAGTTATTTAACAACAATCTTTTGAAAAGGTAAATCTACTCCATTCAAATATCTGAGGAGAGGTGATCGAATCTCAGAAAATTCAAGAATTCAACAGGATTAGACCTGATTGACTGACTCTGAAGTGAGTGTTAAACAAAGGATCTGTCTGAATAACATACTTGGCCTATTTACTATCAAGCTACAGCAAAGGACAATACTGATTTATAATGTCAAAACAAGATAAAAGTATGGAGACAACAACAACAAAAACTAAACTTTCTGAATTGCAATCACCAGAAAAGGACTTAATTTTGAAAAGGCAGAAAACCATTAAACAACAGGAACTTCCCAAAGCAGGGAATAAAAATAAACCAGACCAGCTAGCGAACATGGAGGATATTAAATCTGCTTTACTACCCATTCAGGAAGCTTTGGAAGAATTATCTAAGCAGGTACAGTCTTTTGGCATTTCATGTAGTCAAATTCTAGAAAGAATGGACAAAACTGAAGCTAGAATATCTGAAAATGAGGATAAAATAACATTGCTGACTAAAAAATCTGATACTCATGACCTGGACATACAATCTATGCAAGCAAAAATCCTGGATCTTGAGGCGAGATCCAGGAGAAATAATATAATTATCAGAGGGATACCTGAAAATATTCAATACAACGATTTAATTCCCTCCATTACACAAATCTTTACAGTATTGCTTAATGACTCTGACACAGCTAAACAAATAATAATAGAGAGAGCTCATAGAGCTTTGAGAGAAATGCAGGCATCAAATATATCAAGACCAGTCTATGTTAAAATTCTCAATTACCAAGATGTTAATAAAATAATAATGGCTGTTAAAAAGAACGGAGGTTACATTATGTGGAATAGTAATAAAGTTTCTGTGGCTCATGATTTATCTCTCCAAATAAGACAACCTACGCAAGCTTTATCTGCTTACTGTAAATTTCTTATTGAAAAACAGATTAAATTTCAAATGAAGTATCCTAATACACTAATGTTTACAGTCGATGGATATAAATATTCAGTTTCCACAAAAAAAGAAGCAAAATCTACCTTTTTGAAGATATTTAAATCCTTGCCTGCTTCAGAGAGCTGACATGGCCTTCTGTTGAGACTGCTGCAATAACAGAGGTTGGATTCGTGTTTTGCTTTTATCCGAGGCTTCTGAATCCTTTGTTTCAAGTTTTGGTTCTGCAGGCCTCTTTTTAATCTGATAAAGTCTTGTTTTTCAGCGCTGGATCGTTCGCGAGCCATTCACGACTTTTTATGGTTCCTACGAACTCTGTCCCATCACAAAGTTACAGGAAATGCTTCTTTTGTTGCTCTGGGGCTGGTTTTGAAGTGGCGCATCTGGAAGTCCGCTTGCTTAAAGGGTCCCTCATCGCAAACTCGAAGGCAGTTTCCCAGGCTTGGGAAACTGAAAAAAACTGTGTGGAAGAACGTAAATTGACTATTATAGTACAAGTGGATATACTTTAAGCACATAGGAAACATTGAACTGTTTTACGCACTACATTTAATTATTTAGGTATCCAATTATATTTGGAATTGGTGTGGTTATCTAATAGTGTTGGTGAGAGCAGCAGCTACACTAGGAAACTTACCCCAAATACATATATATTCTTATAATTACTTTAATTATTTAGTTGTTGTTATTTACAGTTTTACTGATGCAATAAAGTGGAATAACAATAATCTCAAAGGGATTTAATATTATACAGCTTTAACTTCAGTGTTAATATAAAGTTCATATGTAGTCAGTGAGTGGTCAAGCTTGCTATATAAAGACAAGGATGGTAATTTTGTTTTAATCACTGCAGCTATTGCCATTTTGACAGTTGCTGACTACTCTGAGATCCCTTATGTTTGTTTAATCGCTAAGATTTTAATTAACTTAATGCCATTTGACTCACTGTGTGCTTTTTACCATCCACATGGCACAAACAAAAGGAAAGGTAATTTAAAACAAGATAGCACTAGCATTAGGAAATTTTTTTAGGAAAATGTGTGCCCAGTTACTCACTGAAAACTAAAATAAACTATGCATGCAAGATCTAAAGGGAAAGTCACATTTATATGTAAGAATAATACTAATGAGCAATTATTCAATGCAGATTTTACATGACATTATGGCTCAGTGCTTTACTTTTCTTAACAATTTCATGAACTTTTCAACCCATTTTCCAGTCATGCCTATACTAGCATGTTAACCACATTTGCTAGTTTAACTTCTACTCTTAGTTTCTTCAAAACAGTTATAATACTGACAAATGTGATGGTTGTCAGCACCTTTTACTATTTTAGCCTTTTGCTCTCTTCTGAATATTACATTATAAAACTCTAAACATGTCTTTTGATGCATGTCTTAATGCATGCTTTTCTTACTCACTTATTTGATCTAGCCTCTTCTGCATAGCAGCGCATACGTAATCATCATGCAGAGTTAATGCTGAAGCGTATTTGTCTATAAATGTATATTATGGTTTGGTGTCTCACTTTTAATTTCATGAGGTTTTGAAAATGTCTTTTAGTTATTCTTAAGATGTATGTTGTATATATCACAGGAAAGTATCAGTTTTGATACTCACAGAATGTTCTTAATGGGACACAACATATTATTATCATTCGTTAGATATTTGAATTGTTTGGAGAGGAATGACAAGAATAATTTATGTTGTTAACACTTTTTTCCTCTACATAATTTCCGAAATTGATAAAACAAGAGATGTAGATGTTTAGCAGTGTTTAATAGGGAATGTTTAGGTTAGGCTTTGTAGATTTAGTGGTAGTAGACATAGGTTTTTTGCATTATATAGTTGTAATATATTTTAATCTAAAGAACATTTATTTAGTAATGTTATTAATCCTTAAAATGTTTAACAGTGTGGAAAATCTATGTATGTCCTGGTCCAGGGGTTTAGTGGATAGGCACTGATGTGGGACGGGATTTCAACAATGCTTCCAGAAACTATATCTTTGGAAAACATATTTGAATCTATTTTGTTTTGTCCAACATAAACCATATTTGAATCAATTAAAGGTCATACTATGTGGGAAATAGATTCATGGAATACGAAAGGGCTCCAGAACTTGAAAAAGAGGAAACTGTTTCTTCATTTATTTTTGCAGGCTAGGGCATGTTTTATTTTACTTCAAGAAACTCATTTGACTAATGATCAGTGGGCAGTTATTAAGGAAAAAAAAATGGATCAGAGAGGTTATAGCTTCGGAAGGTAAAACTAATAGCGCGGGGGTCGCGATAGTTATAAAAAGCCAATACCAAGAAAAAAATCCTAGACTCTAAAATAGATAAAGAAGGAAGATGGTGCTATGTGATTCTGTCATCTAATCTCTATGATAAACCTATTTTACTTCTTAATATATATGCACCATGTAGCAATCAACACCTTTTTGTAGTATCACTTTATTCCATTTTGAATCAATATAATAACTACTACATAATTATAGGAGGGGACTGGAATACATATCAAGATCCTAAACTAGATAAATCAACTGCACATAGGTCATTTAATACTCAAGCAGTAATAGTTTTGAGTGAACTTAAAGTTGACTTTAAACTGTATGATCCTTTTAAATATGTAAGCAATCAGTTTAATACAAACAATTTTACATTCTATTCAACTTGTCACAAAATGTGGTCTAGAATAGATTTTTTCTTGATTTCAGAAAGTTTGATTATTCTAGATCCCAGTGTTACTGTACATGCTCGATACTTATCAGATCATTCTAAAATTACTTTAAATTTTAATAAAGACCCCAAAAATAGCTTATCACATAGAGGGTACAATTGGACCCTAAATCCAAATTTATTAAATAAAGAAGATATAATTCAGGAAACTCAGGCTGTTCTTGATCTACTATTAGTTTATCTAAACAACAACATTTACCCGATATTGAATGGGCGACAACCAAAGCACAAGTAAAAGGGATTTTCTTGCAAAAAGCTACCTATTATAAAAGAATTCAAACTAGAGCTATACAAAGACTGGAAACTAAAATCAAATCATTAGAACAGGATTTAATTAGGAAATTTAACCAGCAAACAGAAAAAGAACTATTAAAATGTCAAAAGGAGCTCTTTTTGGTCCAGAATAGTAGGTTGTCGTTTTATGAACATAGATTGTTGGCAAAATATGCTAATCATATTCAAACGCCTTCAAGGGCATTAGCTAGAATCATTACTCAATCAAAAGTACCTTTTCAGATCACTGAGATACAGTTCGAAAATAATAGATATACAAAATCTGAAGATATTATGAGTATTTTTGAAATGATTTATTCTCAGCTTTACAGTGATCGACAGGAATCTTTCATGAATAGGATTAACAGTGATTTTTTGCAAAAAAATAGTTTTCCAAAAATTGATGAAAACTCTCAAATAGATTTAATTAAGCCAATTTCCCCTGGGGAAATAGTAGATACAATTAAAAAGTTGAAATCTCATAAAGCTCCATGTCCGGATGGATTGACTGCAGAGTTTTATAAAACTTTTTGTGATTCCTTTGGCAAAATACTTCCACATATATTTAATTATATGATTAACAATGGAATCAGTGATCCTCACTTTAATGCATCCAGAACAATTCTTATACCCAAAGAAAATACTGACTTTCATAACCCGGATAACTATAGACCTATCTCTCTTTTAAATATTGAAATGAAAATGTTGACATCTAACTTAGCTAATAGATTGAAGAAGGTAATAGACTCAATAATATCTAATGAACAGGCCGGATTTATGAATGCCAGACAAACTACTGACAATACTTAATCACTACATACATTAATTTCTTATGCCTGTCAAAAAAATATTAATGTTTATGCTCTCATTATTTTTTTTGTTTTTCTTTTTTTTTTTTTTTTCAAAACAGGTTTATTGTTTTAACATATAAGAGAAATATCATAACAATTTTATACAAGTAATTAAAAATAGGTATTATTATAATATTCAACCAAACAACTAAAGTATTTACAAAGACATCCACTACAATCAGATCAATTAATTAAACTAAAATACCATGCTATTGAAATTAAAATTTTTTTAACAAATTTTGTAAATTATCCCATACAATAAAATAAGATGTTTTTCTATTTGTTCTAGTCCTAATTGTGTTTATTTCCATGTGGCACACTATATTCATAACATTTTTAAATTCATTGAATGAAGGAGGTGTATCTGAAATCCAATTTCTAGTTATTATTTTCCTAGCCACTGCTAGAATAGACCATAACAAGGGAAGCTTAACCTTTTTAACACTTTGAGGTACAGGTGTGTTGAATAATATAAGAGATTTAGAAATAATGAAATTATCTGTAAAAAGAGCCTGCAAAAATTCATTAATTGACTTCCAGTATTCTTTCAATTTTATACAGTCATAAAATATATGAGCCCAGTCAGCATTAATTTCTACATTACATCTCTTACATAGATTATCTTTATTATTTATTTTATTCATCATCAAAGGTGTATAAAAAGATCTATGTAAAAATTTCCATGTATAAAGTCTCCAGACAATGGAAGACATAGTTCTATAAGCAGATTCCAATATATAGTGTTTATCTTGTTGATTTGGTGGGTCCCCATTAATAGAAGTGAAATAATTCCAGTATGAATCTACACTGTAAAAAGTTTCTTGTCTGATAACTTTATGTATGTATGAAAGTTTACCTTTATCAGAAACTTTATGTTGTAAATTTAATATCAAGTAATCAATCAGTGTTGGAATAGATTCTTTAACAGTTATAGACATTAAATCTATTTTATTAATGAGATGTTGTCTAAAGGTCTGAACCTCTAACCAGCAAGTTTCTCTTAGATCAAATTCTTGTTTTAAGAAATCTAGATTTTTAACTTTATTATCAGATATCAACTGATACCAGTACTTTAGATCATTATCTATAGCTAAATGAGTTCCTTCAGAAGTAGATGACAAAAGCATACCCTGAGTATACATTATAGGAAATACAATACAATTCCATTCCCTATACTTAGGGTGCATGAATATAAAGTTACGATAACTAATAATAATAATATTTAATGGGTAACAAACCATATGTTTAGGTGTAATAGGTGAAGTACAAAATTCCTTTAGTAACCATAACATGGAGTTATTTACAATCATATTTTTATGTGTTAAGGAGATTTTCATGAAGTGCATACTAATTAGCTCCCAATAATCTTTCCATTTTGTGACATATGACTGATCTATTAATAAAGTAATAACTTTTACAATAGAAGAGATAGTATATAAATTAAAGTCTGGAAAAGAAATACCCCTTGAGACCAGCTATTAGTATGTTTCTTTAATGCAATCCTAGGTCTATTAGGTGCCCATAAGAAATTTAACATTAGTGTGTTCAGTTTCTTGATAATTATTTTGTAGGTGGAAGTATTATTGATTGTATTAAGTATAAAATCTTGGGGAATATTATCATTTTAATAATTGTAAGTCTCTCCTCCATAGTAAAAAACATATTATTCCAGGTATTAAAAAGATTTTGTATATTAAGAAAACAGGTATTATAATTATTATATATAATAGATTTAATATCTTTAGATAGTATTATACCTAAATAAGTTATCTGACCTGAATTGGGTACATATTTAGTAAAATCACTAATGAGAATATTTTTCGTGTATATATAGGTAGTATTTTAGTTTTTTCTTCATTGAATATTAAACCAGAAATACTTTTAAAATTCATCATGTTATCAAATAGAGACTGTATAGAAGAATTAGATCCTGCTGATGTAATTAGAACATCATCTGCGAAAAGTTGAATTTTGGATGTTGTATTTTCATCTATTTCAAAACCCTCTATGTCAGTACTGTTTCTGATCAAATTAGCCCAAGGCTCCATTACTAAAGTGAATAATAGTGGAGAAAGTGGACATCCTTGTTTTGTACCTTTAAGAATGGGTATTTTTTTGTGAAACATATGTTCCTACCTTAATATAAGCCAATGTTCCTTTGTATAAATGTTCAATTAGATTTACAAATGCATCCAAGAAGTTTGTGCACTTCATTAAGGTAAACAGATAGTCCCAACTTACTGAATCAAATGCTGAACTTATATCAAGACTAATAAGTGTTAAATCTTTCTTTTTCCTATTTGCAAAATCTATTAATGTTAAAGTTCTTCTTATATTATCAAAAGTATTTCTATTTACAATGAAGCCTGTCTGATCTATATCTATAATGCTGGGAATGATTGTCTTCAATCTATCAGCAAAGATATTCATAAACATTTTATAATCAACATTAAGTAATGAGATGGGCTGATATGAAGAACATCTAGTTGGATCTTTATTAGGTCTTAAAATTGGCGAAATAAATGTATATTGCCAAGATGGGGGGGGTTATTAATTCAGTTTGGGCCAAAATAAAAACCTTATGTATTAATGAATATGTATTTTTAGAAAGGATTTTATATATCTCTGGTATAATACCATCATTACCCGGTGCTTTGTTTGATTTAAGCTTATTTATTTGTGTAATAACTTCTGTATATGAAATTCTCTTGTCCAATAGTTTAATCTGTTGTTTATTAAGCTTTTTATTCATATTTGTGGTTATAAACTCCTTTATTTTATCTTTAGGTTCCATGTTAATATTATTATGGTTAATTTTGTGAAAGTGATTTCTAAATTCATCTAGTATTTCTGGTATACTAGAAACATTCTTCTTTTCCTTAGAGAAAAGATTTCTTTGATATGGTTTTGTTTATTCAACCTTTTGTTTTATTTTTAAGTCTATGTAAGTATTTGGGGCTTATTGAATAAGACAAAACTTGTATTTCTCTAAAGTTATTTTAACTTTATGAGTTAAAATTTCTTTGTATTTCTCATTTAGTTTGTTTATTTCTTCAATAACTTTCTTGTCCATAATATTTTCTTTATTATTATGTTTATAAGAGTCTAATTTACTTTGAATATCTAACAATTCCTTATCCCAAGATTTCCTTTTATTATTATACCATCTGATACTTTGTCCATATAGATATGATTTTAAGGCATCCCAAACATAAACAATGGAGACTTCAGGAGTGTTATTTATGTCTAAAAATGTTTTACTTCTGAAAGTATATATTCTTTATAGTCTTTTAGTTGAGTTAAGTATGCTGGTATCCTTTTGATCTGAACATTATGAGTATTTTTATCATGAATTCAAAACAATTGAATTATGATCAGATATAGGACATGAAATGATTTTGGAATTAATTAAATCTGTTACCATCTGGTTAGAAATAAAGACCCTATCTATTTTTGAATAAGTTTTGTATCTGTTAGAAAAAAGGTGTATGGTAATGATTTTGAATCTATCTGATTATTAATATCATTCAAATGATAAGAATTAGCAAAATCCTTTAAATGTTTTGCATTAGATGTAATTCTTCTCTTTCCTATAGTGGTAGTATCACTTTCATGTAGTATACAATTAAAGTCACCAGCTAAAATAATATCTCTTATAGAGAATGATATGATCTTATCAAGATGATGTTTCACTGTATTAATACCAATTCCAGGTATCCAATATACATTAATTAAAGTGTAAGTCTTCCCATTAATTTGTATTGTAGCCATACAAAACATTCCTTTGTCATCCTGATAAGACTTAATGGTTTTAGGAATGGGCATACTTTTATTCCATAAAATAGCCACTCCTCTTTTTCTGAGTGTGCTCTGAACTAACCAATACTGTATATTTGTTTGTGGCTAGTTTATCAATATCTTTTTCAAGAGATGGGTTTCTTGTAGGAAGACTAAGTTGGCCTTATGTAAATTAATGTATCTTATTAGGCTTGCCCTTTTACATGGATTATTCAATCCATTAATGTTTAAAGAAATTCCTTTTAAAGATGTCATTTGGCATTTTAAAACTTAAGAATCTTATGATCAAAATAACAAATAACAAGATAAGTAATGTTACATCTCCTCCTTTAGGTGTACCTTTAAATATAGCTGTATTTATTGAATCTCTTATGGGATTTCGTATAGGATTCAATTTTGTTTGTAGTGACAATGAATGTACAAAATATATTGTGGATGTCAAAACTATATACAAATAACAATGAACAAGTGAAAATAATGTAAGGATTAAACCTTGCATCCAGCCTGGAGTTGTAAACTCCAACTTAGAGTAGTATTTACCACTCAAGTTAACCCCCTACCCTAAGCAGCAGTACGTCAGCTACCACCTTATCAATTTAATACTAGTTATATTTAACTGAAGTTAACAGTTTTCAATTCAATTATCTAGCAAGACAAGACTACACATTTGGTAAAACAGCATCATATAAAGTAAAATAAACCTTTTTTTTTTTTTTTTTTAAACTGTTCATACTACTATATACATCCATGTAATATAAAACACTTGTATTCAAATAGCATTCAGATAATCTTGATGTTAGAAATCAAGAGGAGAGAAAAATAAGTTCTAACATTCATTTAAATCAAAAACTTTGGCTAATATGATTCAGACATTACATATATTAGGATGCATCTATTTTCTGTTAACAGCTTCCAAAAAAAAAAAACCTTGAATTGCTTGTATATGAGCATTTACTCAAACTCATTATTGCCAATAGAATAAAATATTGTATTCATAGAAATTGTTATAAATCATACTTCATAGTTAAGCAGATTCTCAGAAACATTTATATACATATCTACATACACACACATACACACACACACACACACACACACACACACACACACACACACACACACACACACACACACACACACACACACACACACACATACACACACACACACACATACACACACACACACACACACACACACACACACACACACACACACACACACACACACACACACATACATATATATATATATCTGATCTCACTGAGTTGTATCTTTACTGAGCACCATCTTACATTGCTGTCCCTTCAATAAATCTGTCTGCTTTATACAAAATAATGCACAGCAAACACATTTTAGTAACCAGATTTTACAAACATGCTATACTACTGCTTTAAAATATATCACATGACAATTTCTTCCAGTATAGAGTTATAAAATTATTTATGCTTGTCAATCAGATGAATTAAATGAGTTATAGTAATGTATATGTTTGGGACATAGGTTTTTAACACATATTATTAATCTACTATTCCTGTATCTGTGATGTGTCAGTGTGATATCTATGTCAAAGGTGAGACCAGCTGCTTTCAGCTTCTCTGTGAGAATTCTGAGAGTTGAAGCTTTTGAAGTAGCTCATGGACACTGTGCATGAGACAGCCCACATCCCAGATTGTCTCTCTTAACATTTTGGCGGGAAACTTATTAAAAACTAGTGACAAACATTCATTTAGCAGTGTAAATGCATCTAAACATGACAAAACCTTCACAATGCATTCTACAGGTTATTACAGACTCTATGTAAGTGAAATCAAGCCCAAAATTATTAATAAGTAACAAAACTCAACATTTTTGTCCCAACTCAACTCCTATGCGAATCTTATTATTTACTGTGTCTATATGATCAAAAGTATTTATATATATTAATGAAGAAAAGAAAAAGAGAATAGAAAGTAAAAGGGTGTAAGGCAGAAATAAAAAAAAGTAAGAGAAAGCTATAAGAAGTATATACAATAGAATATTACTTACTGTTTATATTAATAGAGTTAAAAATAAAACATATTATTTACTATTATTTAGTTCTAATTATTATTAGTTAAAGCATGACAGAATATTTACAAACAAGCATAAGCAGTGTAATCAAGAAAGTATAATTAGGTAGTGTCATTCCTGTATCTGTGATGTGTCAGTGTGATATCTAGGTCAAAGGTGAGACTAGCTGCTTTCAGCTTCTCTGTGAGAATTCTGAGAGTTGAAGCTTTTGAAGTAGCTCATGGACACTGTGCATGAGACAGCCCACATCCCAGATTGTCTCTCTTAACATTTTGGCGGGAAACTTATTAAAAACTAGTGACAAACATTCATTTAGCAGTGCAAATGCATCTAAACATGACAAAACCTTCACAATGCATTCTACAGGTTATTACAGACTCTATGTAAGTGAAATCAAGCCCAAATTATTAATAAGTAACAAAACTCAACATTTTTGTCCCAACTCAACTCCTATGCAAATCTTATTATTTACTGTGTCTATATGATCAAAAGCATTTCTATATATTAATAAAGAAAAGAAAAGAGAGTAGAAAGTAAAAGGGTGTAAGGCAGAAATAAAAAATGTAAGAGAAAGCTATAAGAAGTATATACAATAGAATGTTACTTACTGTTTATATTAATAGAGTTAAAAATAAAACATATTATTTACTATTATTTAGTTCTAATTATTATTAGTTAAAGCATGACAGATTATTTACAAACAAGCATAAGCAGTGTAATCAAGAAAGTATAATTAGGAATAGCATTTGAAGAACATATAAACTTTTAAAGGAAAAAAAAATGTATCAAATTACTGACCTTATTTTTCCTCTTCAGAAAGAGAAACAAGTTAAATCACAGCTTGCCATTAAATCTCCAGATATTTTGACTAGTTATGAAACAAAACATTTCTTTGCACACAGAGAATAACTTTGATTAAATCTTTTTCAAAATATTTGTTGCTCCTTGGAAATGCAGGAACTATATTTAAAAAGATTAATAATAAAATAAAATGGTGAGAGAGAGAAAAAAACATAGTACAAATCATTTGTTTTTTAGTCTCTTCTTCTTCTCTGAAGTCTTCCACGAAGTTTCAGTTGCCAGTCTCTTTAACGAAGGACTAGCCCATTCCATTTCTTCTATTTTTTCCAAAATCTTATTTTTTTTTATAAACAGTAAAGCAGAGTCTAAGTCATCGAAAATTTTAGGACCATCAGGAAGGAAGATTTTAAGCTTGGCAGGAAACAGAAGGTATGTTTTAAACTGTGCTTTTTTAAGCTCCCTTATTAGTGGCAGAAAAACTTTTCTTTTAGCCAGTACCATGGAAGAATAGTCATTGTCAAAACGCACAGTTGTTTCATTAATCTTAACAGGAGCTTTAGCCCAAGCAGATTTAAGAACCATCTCTTTATCAAAAGATGATAGAAATCTAACTATAACTGATCTAGGACAGTTTTTGTTAGAGTTAGTATTAGCTATAGATCTATGTGCTCTTTGGATACCAAAAGAGAATGCTTCTGGTAAATCTAAAGTTTTAGGGAGCCATGTTGTTAAAAAAGAAGTAATATTGTTACCTTCAATATTTTCTGGCAGTCCAAAAATCCTAATGTTATTGCGCCTAGATCTATTTTCCAGGTCATCCAGCTTTGTTTGTAAATGTGTATTTTGTTTCAGCAGAAACTCAATGTTGATTTCCTCTTCTTGTATTCTATTTTCCATGTCATTCACAGCTTCTTCTATGCCTGTCATCTGGATCTTCTGTTGTTGCAGGTCCATATGTAACAAGTCTATTTGTTTTGTAGTTTTTTCTATGAAAGTGTCTATTTTAGTATCCATTTTATCCATCTTAGCAGTAAGTTGCTGGACTATAATTATCAGAGACTGAAGTTCTTTCTTGATGCTGGAGTCTTGAGAATTTGTCTTACTGGAACTCATTTCAGACTGATAAACTGACAGGAAAATTTCGACAGGAATATTATTAAGATTTCCTTTCTTTTTTAGATATAGTTCAAGAACTATATAAAACAAACATATTTAGAAAGAAAATTACTTCAAAAATTAATTTTTTAAGTAATTAATTCCTGTCAATGTAATGAAATTGGTGGAGCTGAAGAAATCTGCTGCTATCCTGTGTTCATCCTTGGCCATGCCCCTATGCTCTCATTATTGATGCACAAAAAGCATTCGATAGAGTTAACTTGAAATTTTTGTTCGATGTTTTATCATACTTTAATATACCTCAAGAATTTATTTCAGCATTACAAATATTATATAATAACCCATATACAACTTTATATATTAATAAAAATTTTTCTAAAAGAATACAAATTAAGAACAGAACTCGTCAGGGCTGTCCTTTATCTCCTATATTATTTAATCTGTATTTAGAACCATTATTTTTACATATTAAGCAAAATATATATCATAATGCCCCAATAATTTATGGCACTAAAATATCTATGACTGCCTTTGCTGATGACCTCAATATCTATTGTACGACTCCAATTTCAGATACTAAAACAATACTAAAAGCAGTGGAAGATTTTGCTGAAGTATCCAACTACAAAATAAACCTTAAAAAAAACAACTTATTTCCTTTGAAAACACCAAAACCTTTTTCTCTTTTACCATTGGTAGGACAAGTTAAATCGGAGAACAAGATAAAGTACTTGGGTGTTATCTTTTCTACAGATAACAGAGATTTCTATGTGAATAATGTTAAGTTTCTTTGGGATCATATATTGTCCGACTTAAGAAGATGGAATAATCTGAAATTACCAACAATGGCAAAAGTTTCAATAATTAAATAAATTAAAAAACTTCTCCAAAGCCAACTTCATGCTACTCAAGTCAGAAGTGACAAACTTCATGACACCCATGCAGACGGGAACTGAAAGTTCAACTGCTGAATCCTACACTAAGGCACTGTACGAGCACATCCACTCATGCATGAATTGTGCCATCCCAAATAGAACCAAAATGCTCTCATCCAAAATAAGGAAGCCAATCTGGTGGTCCCCTGCCATAAACAAACTTTACAACAAAAGGAAGAAACATTTGCAGAAAAGAGGAAAATCCCAGGATGCAAAAAACTCCCTTACTAGCCTCAGTAAGAAACTGAGATGCCTCATAAAATCCTCCAAAGCTAGTTACGAGAATAAAATTGCCAAAGATTCCAAAGACAACTACAAAGCATTCTATAACTATGTCAAGAATCTAAATGGCAATGCTCAGATCTGCTCTGAGCTAAAACAGAATGGCATTAAATATACTGATCCGAAGGATATTGCCAATATCCTGGCAGATCGATTCAGTGCCAACTTCACCCCCCCTCATCCCCTAAATGGCCCATCTCAATACCGGAAGATTGCCAAATTCCAGTAATAATGGCCACACAGGTACAAAACGCACTCTCTAAAGCCAAGAATACAGCATCCATGGGACCAGATGACATCCCGGGCTGTGTACTACATGAACTACAATATGAACTGGCACCTCACCTAAGTGTCATGTTTAATCATAGCCTCACCTCAGGTTTCGTGCTCACTGAGTGGTGCAGAGCTACAGTTATCCCAATCCACAAGGGGGGATCCACCTTGGATCCCAGAAACTACTGTCCCATCGGTCTGACAAGCCTTATCTGCAAGGCCATGGAGCATATTATCATGGAACTTATAAACAAAGACATTGGCAACCTTCAAACACTGGACCCCACCCAGTTTTGGTTTGTGAAGGGCCGATCTTGTCTCCTGAACCTGATTGACTTCTTTGAATCAGTCTCCAGAGCCATGGACAAGGGTAAGGTGGTCCATACAGCCTATCTAGACCTTGCCAAGGCCTTTGACACCATTCCCCACTCTGGAATCATAGATAAACTTACTAAGTTGGGCATTAATCGCTATGTCACCCAATGGGTTGCTAAATGGCTTACTGATAGAACCCACACTGTAAAAGTAGCCGACTCCAAATCCAGCTCCAGACAAGTGACAAGTGGAGTACCTCAGGGTTCAGTCCTGGGGCCGCTCTTGTTTGGCATCTACTTCTCTGAAGTACAGGTCAACACTAAGGGACTCTGGCTAACAAAGTTTGCAGATGACTGCAAACTGGGAGCCATTATTGAATCCCCAAATGATGTGGATACTCTACAAAAGGGCCTTACAGAAACAGATGTTTGGTGCCAAAGTCATGGGCTCAAGCTCAATGCCAAAAAATGTATTGTTATCCCCTTTGGGAAAAAACATGTATCCATGAATTACCATATAGGTGGCAGTACACTAAACACAGAAAGTGTGATAACAGACTTAGGGACACAGGTGGACAGTGGTCTCACCTTCGATAACCACATCACCACAACAGTCAGGAAATCCTTCTATATGGCACACCTCATCACGAAGGGCTTTTCATCCAGAAAAAAGGAGGTCATTGTCCCAATGTACTCATCCCTCATTAGACCCATTATAGAATACAATGCCCCATTTAGTATGTACCTCTCAAGACATCTGCAACAACTGGAAAGGCCTCAGAAATACCTCACTAAAAGAATCACAGTCCTAAAGCAGATGCCCTACGCTGACTGCCTTAAAAAACTCCAGCTATACTCTGTCGCATATCGTCTACTCAGAGGTGATCTCTGCTTAACATACAAGGCCATGTCAAACCCAGAGCTGTTGGACATGCTACACTTAAAGAAATCCCAATCCCTCAGAGCTACACACTCCAGGGATCTAAACCTTGTCATCACAATAAACAAAACATGCTGGAGGGATAGGTTCCTGACCCAGAAACTCCCCAGACTCTGGAATAGATTGCCCATACATGTCAAGCAGAGTGCCTCTTTGGACCTCTTCAACAGGAGCCTTGACGATTGGATGGGAGAAAGGAAATTCACCCCAGGGATCACGTCAGTCGCCCTGCTAGACAGGGGTCCAGGAAAGTAAATAATGTGGGAAGAAATAGCCAAGGAATTGTTATGGCTAGGCTTGTATAGGCCCTAGGGCTGATAGCCTAGTACCAACCTATGAACCTATAAAATGAATGTGCTACCCAGAATTTTGCACATTTTTAGAGCCACTCAAGTCTTGATCCCCAGGAAATTTTTCAAACAAATTCACTGGGAATCGGCTAAATTTATATGGGAACCTAAGAAGACTAGAATATCATATGACAAATTGATGACTCCGAAAAATAAAGGAAGCCTAGATCTACCTAATTTTGAAATTTATTACTTAATAATAAATTCTAATAGAATCTTAAGAATAGCTTACTATGAGATTTCTAGTAATAAATGGTCACCCAAATGGGTAGTTATGAATCATAAACACATTGTAAATTTGAATATTAACCCGAAAGCTTTACCCTTTTTAAGTAAAGATACTTTTAAATTATTTTCTTTAATGGAGCATATTAGAGTATATATAAGTCTAATACAAAATCTTTTCCAATCATTAAATCTCTTGCAACATATGATGATCTTTCAACCCTTTCATAAGAACCCGAATTTGAAAATTAATAATCAATTAATAGATCTTAAAAAATATCCACTTATAATTAATCTAACTTTACTTGAGATATATCCATATCGTAATCATTCAGTTCATGATATGTTGCAGGGGATGAATCTTCCTAAATCTTACTTAACAATTTTGAGACAATTAAAGGATCTCTCTATAAATTACTTTAAAGACTTTAAAATTGATGAGGAAACGTTAACTAACTGTTCAAACTTATGGTTAACTCTTAAACAAGATACCAAATTTATTACCTCTACAAGTGAACTGATAAAAGAGTTGAAATACCAAAATCAAATACTCTTGTCGAAATATTGGAAAGATAAAACACCATTGATAGAAGATAATAAAATACTAAAGGCAATTAACTTAACAATAAAATCAGTTTCTCTCCAAAAATTAATATTTACACAATTGATGATATTTAATAATGCCTACTATGCACGCCTTAGCTTGCATAAATTTAACTCGAAAAACTCGCCCAAATGTCCATACTGTAAAGATCAAATGGCGGACCTCTTGCACATGTTCTGGAGCTGTAAATGTATATACAAGCTTTGGAATTCCTTAAAAATCCAACTACAAAAGATGGGTTATCAACAGTCTACACTTTATTGGGAGTTCATGATTCTACATATCCCTCCTAATAATTTGGATAGAACCCAAATGATTATACTTATGAATATTTTCTTACTAATGAAACTTTATATAGCTACAAATTGGTTGACTCCATTCCAAACTTCATGGGAAAACTTTAAAGGTTTAGCGATGAAACATATTTTAGCACACAAACTTTTAATTAAGGATAATAAAAGGAATATTAATAACCCGAAGGTGTTGGATCAAATTTTCAACATTATATTAGCTTAATGTACCAAACTCAGTTCAACCCCAGGACATGCATACTTAGTTTGAAAGTTGGTAAGAACAATTCATTTTAATGATAGTAGATCTTTTGACTTTTGTTATCACATGCTCCCCTTTTCTTCATTGATGTTGTTTAACGGATGGAAGCATTTATGTAAATAGTGTACATAGTTTGTAGTATGGGTGTTACTAGTTTAATTTGGGTATTATTTGTATCTTTTTTTTTTCTTTGTTGTATAAAAAAATTTGATAAAATAATAAAGATTTATTATGGAAAAAAAAAAGAATTACTAAAAGCTTCAGATACCCTACTGGACTCAACTGTCCCTTTTCAGGAGCAAACCAGGAGATCTGCCTGCTGAAATAATTACAAAAACATACATCTGGAGCATTTCTCCCCAGGCCTTCGCTGAAAATTGGCTTTGTTCCAAGTCGGACTTTCCTGGTAAACAAAATATCAAAATAAATAAATTTAATTTAATTTGGCAGTCACCTAGAAGAGAAATAAAGGTTAAGGAAATCAAACAAGTAAGCAGCTCATCACCATGCTAGACAAGCTGTTGTAGCCCAGACACACTACATTTTATACCTGTGTGCCTGCAAAAAACAAACTAAATTACAAATGTATCCATTATTGAAATGTTAATATTAAACTCAGACTTCAATGATGTCTAATTTATTCTTAGCTAAATAATAAACACACTGTCAACATTCAACAAAGCAGGGAAGCCGATGATTGCATCCAAATCATTTCCTTCCCTTATACTATAAGTACTCTGGTTCATATGTAGTTACTAGACTTGCAGTCCATAGGACCATTCAGGAGCCTTGCTCAGATTTCTAATTACCCCAAGGTACTGTCAGGTTAAGTGTCACAATCAAGAACAAGGAATAACTAAGAGGCCAAATCAAAGGTGTTCTGCAAAACTGGAGACAGATAAGAGCAGACTACTCTAAATCAAAATTTAACAGGTTTTACATTGAGATGTATTTTATTGAGTTATCTATTGCTAACTAGGTAAGTCCCTTAGGCTAGTGGCCTTTTTTCAGAAGAGACCCCAGGTAGTACTTATACAACTAGGAGAAATTTGACCAGGGCTTTAGATAACATGTCCTGCTGTTTTCAACAGGTACTGTAGGATCTTTTACATATAGCTAAGCTACCAACAACTCAAGTGGATGGGACCTTGGTTTAATATTTCAACCAAAGGAAGACACAGTCGGAAGTGCAGAACCCCCCTTATGCTGCACTGTAGTGTCAGACATTGAGCTACTTTGTATGGGAATAGAACCCACAGCCTTCTGCAGTAAAGGAAATTATGCTTTCTGTTGCACCATGGACAAAGACTATTAACACAAAACTATGAAACTGTAAGACTAACACACTAACGCTGTCAGGCTGCAAGAGAGGTGCTTACTAACATTTCCAGATGTACTTACATCCTGACACTGAAGATGTAGTTACAGCATGCTGAGGCTGCTGTGGCTAGCTACAATAATGTAGTCCTGATGTTGAGGAGGTTTCTGGGGCTTATTTAAGTTGACAGATTTTTTTTTTAAAGCAAAGCAGGTCCCCACAGGCAGCAAATCTTCAGCAGCTGTCTAGGTGACCTAGCACTGGTTCCACCTCTGCCTTCTTTGACAGTATACCCATAGCCCATCAACTTTATAACTCTTCATATCTCAGTCATTTCAAATACTCAGTCCTGAAGCAGAAAAAGGCCTGGTATAAAAATAAAATACTGGCTCAAAATCTATTCCACAGACACTTCTTCCCGGCATCCCTAACTAAGCGAAATAATTAATGAAAATAAGAGATGATGTCTGGAAAACACTGCAAACTACAAAAACAGGAAAACCTACAGCTCTTCAGGCAGATTAGCGACAACACTATGCAGAGCATAAAAATGGGCAAAACATGACTGTACCACATAAAATATTCATCAAAACAATTCAAAGCTTTTCTGGAAATCCATCAATAACTTAATAAACCCAGGCTGAAACTTTCAACCTAACCCATCTCCAGAAAAAAAAAAAAAAACAGCAATAATACCAGGCAACTTTAACAGTCACTTCATACAATCCATCACCTCTGTTCTAAAAACTAGCACACTCATAAATAGTATACCTTTACTAGAATCAAAGTCATATAATACGCTCTTTTATCTAAAACTATTAAAAACATCACAGCTTAAATGCCTTAGATATTTTCCACCACAGTATTTAAAACTGCTGCCAATGCTATTACCTACTCTATAACCCCTAAGAATTCTACATACCCTCTAGCTAGAAAAGGCATACATACCCCAACTCCACAAAGGAGACTCATCAGATTATTTTAACTTTAGACCATACTACCCCTATATTACAAATTATGAAAAAATGTATACATATCCAACTGCTAGACTACGTTAATGCAAATAACCTTCTTTCCTCCACACATCATGGCTTCCATCGTAATCACAGTACAATCAAGCTTTATTAGACTTTTCAAACACCATCAATGCTAGCAGAAATTCTGGCAATCTGGTATCACATCATCTTCTACTACAGCCCGCCTTCTCTTGGTCTGTATCTCTCTCTCCCCTCTTTCATGGTTTTAAAGCTATTTATCAGACAGACATCAGACTGTCAAGTGGTAAACTGAGTATTCTTTCCTCCTGCCCATCAAAGATGGGGTACTACAATGATTCCCTTGGACCCTTACTGCTTACTGTCTTCATAAACAATCTCCACTCAACAACCAAACATGCTACCCTCATACAATATGCAGATGACTCCATCTTAATCTGTTCTGCCCCTCCCTTAGGAAAATTACAAGACCTGACACTGACAGTAGTTCAACTCTGAACACACTGCTGCTCATACCGGTGATGGACTATATTAGCAAACAGGTCAGACAGGACAGGTTAAAAAAGTTGCTGTATGCTGACAGTGTGGCATTACAGACGGACTCTGAGCAAGAATTTCAGCAAGGGGTAGGAGAATGGAATGCAAAACTGAAGGCATGTGGGATGAACTCCACTCAATAGGAACCAGTGTCAAATAGCGTAGAACCTACGCCAAGTAAAAAACCAAGCAAGTAGACACTGCAGAGGTGACGGAATTAAATGACCAGCCCAGGAATCTACAGAAACACTTTATTAATCCACCAAATAAAAGCATAAAGTGCTTAACTGCTCTTATTTTTATATAATCTCCTATCCATCATTTAGCCGATAATTAATGTAAATTACATAATAATTAACTATTAGAGGTGTATTCTAAAGACATTCCTTTGTACTAACAATGTCTATTCAGTGATAAAATACATACTCATCTAAAAATACTTTAAAAACTTTATATTTTATAAAATACAGTTTGAACCTAAAACAGATACCCTATGTAGTTCCACACATGCTAAATCTTTCATAACCCTTAAAGCAAAATAAATGAAATTAATACATGAATATGAGGAAAAAACAAGAAAATAAAAATAATAGCAATTTGCTGCCCTCCAGTGGTCTAAATCATTACCTTTTTTTGATCTACACTATTTTTTCTTATAAAATTGAACCTAATACTAACATTGAATTATATTGTCCATTCCTTTTGTATAAAAAAGTCATAAAAACATGTCTTTACAAAAATGAAACATTATACAATATAATAAATATAGTATAAATATTAAATATAAAAAATAAACTGTATCACAATGTTCTAAAATATTTAATTTTACAATCTAGTTGCTCTTAATTTAAGAACTGATGCCTATGAGAAGTTTTCCTTAAGTCCTGGGGCCACATTGGCCAGCAAAACCAACTACCAGTCTATATCACAGTACTCTATTTTTGCTTCCCCTGGCCCACCTCTAGATTCCTGGGGAACCTCTTCTAGCAAAAAAATGTAAAATAGGCTTCCTTGGATTTTAACAGGACATTGTTGATATCTTTCTTTTTAATATCATAATAATGCTCATAATGCCTTTGTTTCAATGAAGCCTTTTAAGTTTTTCCTACATAGAAGGCCACACCTTGTTTACATGAACACAAATAGATCACTCCTTTACTATTATACTATTACAATTGGCATAGCTTTTTGTGTCTATATACCTATCTGTACTATATATATATATATATATATCTATATATATATATATATATATATATATATATATATATATATATATATATATATATATATATATATATATATATATATATATATATATATATATATATATTACGCTTATTATTAATATACATTCGATTCTCAGCTGGAGCGCCTTCTGTGTGGAGTCTGCATGTCCTCCCCATGGTCGAGTGATGTTAAAGACATGCAGGTAGGTGCGTGCGTGAATGGGCATGCCTTCTTTGAAGGTTGGGCATCAGCCTGGCAACTTGGCACTGTAAAAATCCACTGCCAATCGTTAGCGGACGGGAGTTCCTCTCTGGCCACCCCTAACCGGGAAAAGCCGAAAGACTTATTAATATAAACACATTGGGCACACATTCCACATTTAAAAGTTCCTTTTCTTTTTGTCCTATACTCATTATCTCCTCGATAATCTATTTCCAGTATGTTCTTAATATTAAAACTTTTCCTAAAATTAAATTTAATAGGCCCACTGAATATGCCCTCCAAATTTGACAAACTGGCAAAAAGCTCCAATTTTTAATTATAATGTTTTTTATGACATTGGTGTCCTTGTTGTAATTCATAATAAATACTCTCTCATATCCCAAACTTTCTTCTATACTTTCCTGCTTACAATAACCAGCATTTAATGTTTTCGATTTTAACTTAATAACCTTCTTCCCAGTAACAGGTAATATCTTATCACTTCTACCTTATTCCACTTCCTTTAAAACCTCCTGTATAAGTTTAATTGGATATTTCCTTTCTAAAAACATTTCCTTTAATTTAAAACATTCCTGTTTAAAATCTTCTTCTGAGGTCACCTCTGATTCTCTTATGGATTGACCCTTAATACTTCTCTTCTGTTTGTATGGATGTGCACTGGTAAAATATAAATACAAATTCAAAAATGTGTCTTTTCTATATACCGTGGACCTAAATCACTCTAACTCTTCAATTACATGTATTGTAACATCTAAATAACTCATACTTTTCATGTCAATTTTGGAGGAAAATTTAAGAAATCCAGTAGTTGCACCTATATACTGTAAAAAATTATCTTTTCTTGTGTGTCATTCCAGAATATGCAGATATCATCCAGATATATTTTATATGTGGTCCAACAACTAGCATAAGCAATGGACTATATTAGCAAACAGGTCAGACAGGATGCATCAAAAAAAGTTGCTGTATGCTGATGGTGTGGCTTTACAGGCAGACTCTGAGCAAGAATTTCAGCAAAGGGTAGGGGAATGGAATGCAAAACTGAAGGCACATGGGATGTAACCAAGTACAGATAAGACAGTTGTAATGGCAGCAAATGAGGAAAATCAGAAAAGGCTGAAAACTGAGATAGAAGGGAAAACAGAGGAGCAAGCTAACAGCTTCAGGTATCTGAGAGGGGTGGCTGAAGAGAAGGGGAGTCTGAATGAGGAGGTCAAAGCTAGAATCGGAGGGGCTGTAGCCAAGTGGCACAGTGTCAGGAGTAGTGTATGACAGTAGAATGCAAAAGTAGCTGAAAAGTAAGGTGGACAAAACAGTGGTGCGACCAGTACTACTGTATGCTACAGTAGCATGGGCAGTAAAGGCAGAGCAGTTGAGGAAACTAGAGGTGATGGAGATGAAGTGGCTGAAATGGGTGGTAGGATGCGCAGTGTGGGACAGATGAATAAATGAAGACATAAGAGCAAAAGCCAAAGTAGCTCCAATTACAGAAAAGCTCAAAGAGAGCAGATAACGGTGCTTTGGGCATGTGTGCAGGAAAGCAGAAGACAATCTGGTGAAAATTATTTGTGACAGACAGGAAGAAGGCAAGAGGAGAGAAGGGCATCCAGCAAAGAGGTGGATGGATTGTGCAAAAGAAGACTTGTGACAGTTAGGCATAAGTGTTATCCCACCCATGTGGACCCAAGTAGTCATCATATCCTGTTCTGTCTGTCCCGATATATGCATTCAAGTCACTCATTATCAACACCGGTCCATGTTGTCTTGCATTATCTAATAGGTCCTGCAACTGCTGTCTAAATACACTCTTCTCACTATTACAAACAAGTTGTAAGGCATAGAGTGAGATTACGAGTACTGCCCTATCATTGCACTGGAGTCTGATTGCCATGAATCTGTCACTAATTTTCATGACATCCCACACTGTCCCTCACCATAATTTCTACACCATTTCTAGTCAGTCCTCTTTCTGAGTAGCAGATTATAGATCCCAAGCCAAGAGTCTTTGCTGCGCTGCCTTTCCATCTTGTCTCCTGAATGCATAGGATGTCCAGCCTCCTTCTTACTATCATGTCATGCACTTCCAATTTCCATCCTGTCTGTGAACCTACACTGAGTGTAACAATTCTTAGCTCATATTTGGCAGGTTGATTGGTTTTAAATCCAGCTTTCATTCAACAGTGCTACCTCAGGTAACCCAAGCTGGCAAGTGGATACTGATGGGCCAGTAGCTTATTGACCAAGGGCAGCTTGGCTTCATGGAGAGCACACAATGGTCAATACAGGCACATACACACCTCCTACCATTATGATAGGTCCCAGGTGTGGGTCACAGTAGGCCACATCCTCAACCCACTAATTGCCGATGAATACCCATGGCCATTTGAAGACATTAGTCAACACAACCAAATCACCTAGAGCAATATTTTGCACCATTCAGTGGCTAGTTCTGCCATGGAATGCAGTTTGTGATCTATGTTCTCCTATCTTGAGGACACTGTGCACCACAGTAGATGCCCAAAGAAGTTGGTCTGTACAGCTCTTCCCCTTATAGGGCACCATTCAGAGTATGTGCTCACACAACTCCATTACTGGGTGTGTTTGAGATGGAAACAATCAGCATGTTTTTGGGAGGTGAGAGGATACAGGGTGAGCATGCAGACTCCTTACAGGCATTGACCTGAGGTCAGGATCGAACTTTGTACCTTGTGCATGGGAGATGAATACTTTAACTATTATACCTACTAACTATATAAATAAATAAATACATTGATAGAGAGATGGATAGATAAACAAACAAACAAACAAACAAATAAATAAATATTCTCTTAAAAAAAGAAACAGTAAAGAAAAAATTAAAACTCATAAACTCATCTGTCAGCACTGTTCCCAGGCTATCTAGCAGAAGTGTGTACTGTTGTTACCAGATGAAAGCAGACACAAGTAAAGTTGCAGTTATATTTTTCATGTTTTGACATGCTCTTCTGTTTTTTATTTACATTTTTTCTTCATCACTCCCACAGTTATTCCTTATTTTTAGCATTTTTTTGTGTACATGTTCTAGTTATATAAATGGGATCCTAAAAGCAAGGAAAGGTTTGCTAAACTAAATGACAATAATAAAGAGATGCTCAAACCCATTTGTTCAGATCAGCATCATCTTATAATTATGGAACCTCTTCCTGTTTTCCATTGTCAAGCTAGATAAATGTACACCTGTATATTGGCATCAAAGACTTTCTTTCTCTGCATACCATAAGGAAGGCAGTAAATAGAAAAAAAATGATTTGTTACAGGAAAAAAAAAAATCATATGTGGAAAATAAAGAAACAGACACTTACTTTATAATAAAATTGTTTTATTAGCAAGAAACTGAATTCTGGGCTAACTTTGCCCAACAGAAAAGAATAACATTGCAGTCTGTATAATCCATAACATCTTTGCAGTGTGGTGAAAATTAAAGTCTGTGTTTGTTATACCCCACTCGCTTAAGGGTTCACTATAATAGCAAAACTTCTGTGGTCTTAGCAAGTTACAATATCTCTGCTGCTAAACAATGTCAATATAGAAATATAGTCTCTGTTCACAGGCCAGGTATAAACATCGCCAGGACTCTATCCACCAAAAGTGATCCCTCTATCTGAACTCCTTCCAAAGCCTATAATCTGGTTAGGCTACTGTTGAGTCACTGAATGCAATTTCAGCATACATAAAAAGACCAAAAACATTTGTTGAAACTACTTTTGTCTATAGTGGAGTTTTCATCTTTCACCACTTCTGTGTGTTGGTATATGTATGTTTTGGGGTGTGAAGGAATCCCCTATATGGAGGTGTATGGGGCTTGTTCCCTGCAAAACCATTTCTTTGGAGGTTCAGTGAAATTGTTTTTTGTGAATGTTTTTCAGTGTTTTTGTGTTTGCTCAACCTGCATTCAGTGACTCGACATGCTTCCCTCTGGTCTCTACTCTCATGTTCATGAACTCCTCCAAACTTCTCTGACTTTCTTATTTGGATTTAGTGGCTCCTCCCTTAAATGACCTGAGGTTTATGACTGAGGGCTTTTCAGCTAACAGCAGGTATCCACTAGTTAAAAGAATATTCACAATGCACGATGAACAATATAGGCAATGTGAATAATTCAAATACAAGATCATGCACAGAAAAATCACAATTATCCTCTTTTCATATTGAAACCACAGCAACATGTTACATTTATTTAATCAACTTTAAACCACTGATTTTAGGCTCTATGCATGGTCTGTAGGCCCAAGACAGACTAACCATGTTGTGGTGTTTGATATCAGGCCAATGCTGCATTTTGAAATGGAAAGGTTAGAGGGATGAGGCCCATCTATACAGATACAGATATATATTCCTTTAAGTTCATAGGTATATAAGCTAACAACCACTAGGGTTTAACCAAGCTTCTCAAGTGTCCATCAATTGTTTTTGGTGCTTTAGAGGTTATTTTAGGGGTACATATTAATGCTTGTATGTAATCTAGAGTATGGGTGATTGAGCATTTACAGGCTGCATATCTCCATTACAGACATAGGTAGAAGACATAGGGTGAATTTACAGTTTGCTATTTCCTATTCCAGTTAACTCTTGAATATACTTAGGGAAGAGCTCTGCTTTACCTGGATGGGAAGCCTGTTCCAGAGAAGGCATATTGTCTGAGATACATACCTGTCTTTCCAACAAGTTCTAGTTATTTCGCAGGCAAGGTTTAAGTGTATAGACCAGGTGGTTCTAATGCTGTTTGTTTTGTAAATATGCAAACATATCCATCAGAGTTGGATTCATGTATGCCTTGTATGCCAGGCATAGATCACCCCTCAACAATCTGTTGGAGACAAAGTATGGGGATAGAGCTTTGAGGCCGATCCTCAGAGGACATGTTGTTTACATCCTGTATTCTTTTTGTGAGGAACCTCTGTGGATGTTCCAGTTGTTGCATGTGCCTAATCAAGTACATACCTAAGAGGGTATTGTACTCAATGATGGGCTTGATGAGGGGCAAATACAATGGAATAATGACTTCCTTGGACCTGGATGCCACACCCTCTTTCATAAGTTGAGCAACGTAAAATGATTTTCTTACTACTTACTTTTTGCTAACTTAGAAACATGTTGGCCAAAATTCGGGTTACTGTCTATACATACCCCCCAAATCCCTGACTACTGTATCTACTAGTAGGGGTATATTGTCAATGAGGTAGTTGCCTGTGGTACCTGACTTTCCAAAGGGTACTATTATGGATTTCGTGGCACTACGTTTTAAGCCATAGCTCTGGCTCCAGTAATTTGTCTGTGTTAGCCCTTACTAGAGAATGTTAGCATTTTTTTTGGGGGGGGTATTCTGTAACTGCTCTTAGTTTGTAATCATCAACAACTTGGTCATCTAGAGGCCCTTAACATTGGCCTTGACTTTTGAGAAGTAGATGCCAAAAGAGAGTGGACCCAGCACAGAATTCTAAGGGAGTCCACTAGTGACTAGTCTCTTTGTGGAAGTGGACTCAACTATCCTCACTTTTTGGGTCCTATCTGAGCCAGCTGGCTATCCAGTGAGTATCATAGCGGTTTATGCCTAATTCCATGATTTTGTTTACAATGCCTGAGTGGGATATTGTGTCAAATGCCTTAGCCAGATCAAGGTAGGCAGTATGCAATATTTTGCCCTCATTCACTGCCTTGGTGACCTTCCCAAAGAAGTCCAGGCTGAGTAGTCATGATCTTCCCTTAATGAAACCAAACTGGGCTGCATCCAATGTCTGATGGTTTCCTGTGTCATTATTTATCATTTCCATGACAATTTTTTTCTATGGATTTACATATAAGACTAATACATCTGTAGTTTCCAGGATCCATAGATGTCCTGCCCTTATGCAGAGGGATAACCACTGCAGTTCTTCATTTGTGCAGCATGAGCCTGACTGGGGACTGTGGTTGAAAGGTGACTCCAGTTGTCCTAATAAGTCATATTTAATGCTATTTAGGGGGTGTCCTGTGATATTATCAGGCCCATTGATGCATTGTTCTTGGTCTTGGAGAGTGCATTTAGGACCTGCTCCCTAGTGATAGTTGGATGCTTATGTTTGATGTTATTTCTTGAGGGCTGGCTGGGGAGAGGAGGGGATTAGGGCTGAATTTGTCAGCCAGTAGATTTGCTATATATTCTGGCTCCATGTAGGTGTCTCCATCTACTATTAGTTTTGTACATTTGAGGTTGTGGACATAGCTAAAGAAAGCCATTTGGTTGTCCTTGACCTGGGAGGCTATTCTTACCTAAACTTTGCTTTGGTAGACTTGATTTGTCCTCTGAGTTGTTTATTTAGATTGATGAAAGAGTTTTTTATCCTGTGAGCATTGTATACAGAGTTTCTGTGTGCAATTCCACAAAGTCAGCTGTGTTTTCAGCATCTGGTGGTTTTAAATTTTGCCAGGTTATCACTTAATAGTTCTTAACTGCTATTGGGTTAGCTGGGGCTCATAGGTTTTGTTTTTATTTTTACTTTAAAGGAGACAGCTTTATGGCCTGACCTTACCAGAGAGGGCTTTACTCTGTGGTGGTGGTGGTGGTGGTGGGGGTGCAGCATTCTTCCGCGTTTGTGAGGACCATGTCCAGTATGTTTGCACCCTGAGTGGGCATGTATATTACCTGATCTAGGGTGTCTGTGCTTATAAAATTGAGGAATCTTTGAACCTCTAAACTAGGGTTCTTGTATGAATCCCAGTTTATAGTGGGGTAGCTAAAGTCGGCTATGAATATGGTATTGGGTTGAAAAGTGAGTGTCTCCAATATATATATAAGTATTAGTTATGGGTTTTTCTGTGCCATAAAGTGGGACCTGTAGCTTGCAAGGATATGGGATGACTGTAAAATAACTGAAGATCCCAGCAATTTTTGATATCTGAAACATTCATAAGGATGCGATGGATCCACATCCGACAGTTGCAGCATCAGGTTCCATTACTGAAAATTTTGTCAAGTACATTGATCAAAAATGGAAAGATTATTTCAAGGATTTTGATGTTTTAAAAGATTCTTGGCATTTTTTGACCTGTTAACCAAACAAGACTTTTTGAAAGACAGTTATTTATCTGTATGGATGTTGTTGAACTGTTTACATCCATTCCTCATGAAGTGCAGTTAGAATGGCTTGAAACAGTGTTGTGTGGTTTAGGTAAACTTATCAGAGATTATACTTATTACTGAATTTATGTAATTGGTTTTGACCAGCAATTATATTTACTTTGAAGAACAGCATTTCAATCAAATATCTGGTTCTGGGGGCAACCACGGCCTCAGTTTATGCCCATCTTGTAATGAACAACTGGGAACAGAAATTCTTCAGTTCTGCATTTACTGAATACATGGCCATGTATGTAAGATTTATGGATGCTATTTTTACTTCATGGACTGGTTCTGAACATGATTTTATGAGATTTTTGATGTACATTGAGTCAGCCACTAGCTTCTTAAAATTCACCAGTGTTATAAACGAACATGAGATTTCTTTTTGGATAAAATTAGATAAGGACTACATACCTAATTGCTATAAATCAATTATATACAGGAAGCCAACCTTTTCTAACACATATCTTCACTATTTGAGTAACCATCCATACAAACAAAATGTCACACATTATTTCAGAAGATGGGCAGGTCATTAAAGAATGTGCAGTAATGAAAGACATGTTTGTACAGAGAGGTTATACTATTAATCTTATAAGTGACCCCGAAGAGCAAGGTCAGTCCACCCAAGCATTCTACATGTATGTGTTATGATAGTGAAGTTTTAACATTAGCTGTGTTACTTAGTAGTTCTCAGTGTGCTAATAACGCTGACTGATTGAGCCTTGTATCTCCCTCCCCAGCTTGTGTAGTAATTCTAACTGTCCACTAGACAGTATACACTTAATTCAGGTTCTTCCTATTCTCTGTGATTAAAACTTAACCCTCAAGCAGCCCTTTTAGTGGTGTTTGCCTTAGTTCTGTATCACTTGAGCCCCATCTGTTTATTTGCATCTCTATACATTCCCCTTCATTGCTAATGTATCTCCCTACTCTCATCATCATCATCATCATCATCTTCTTTCAGCTGTTCCCATTAGGAGTCGCCACAGCGGATCACCTGTTTCCATTACTTCCTGTCCTCTACATCTTGCTCTGTCACACCAACCACCTGCATGTCCTCTCTTACCACATCCATAAACCTTATCTTAGGTCTTCCTCTTTTCCTGTTACCTGGTAGCTTCATCCTTAGCATCTTTTTCCCAATATACTCAGCATCCCTCCTCAGCACATGTCCAAACCAACGTAATCTTGCCTCTCTTGCTTTGTCTCCAAACCTTCCAACCTGGGCTGACCCACTAATATACTTATTCCTAATCCTGTCCATCCTAGTCACACCCAGTGCAAATCTTAACATCTTTAACTCTGCCACATCCAGCTCTGACTCCTGCCTTTTTGTCAATGCCACTGTCTCCAACAAATATAACATAGCTGGTCTCACTACCCTCTTGTAGACCTTCCCTTTCACTCTTACTGGTACTTGTCTGTCACAAATCACTCCTGACACTCTTCTCCACCCACTCCATCCTGCCTGTACCATTTTCTTCACCTCTCTTCCACACTCACCATTACTCTGAACTATTGATCCCAAGTATTTAAACTCATCCACCTTCACCACCTCTACTCCTTGCATCCTCACCATTCCTTTATCCTCCCTCTCATTCACACACATATATTCTGTCTTAGTCCTGCTGACCTTCATTCTTCTTTTCTCTAGAGCATATCTCCATCTCTCCAGGGTCTCTCACTACAGATCACAATGTCATCTGCAAACATCATAGTCCACGGGGACTCCTGTCTGATCTTGTCTGTCAACCTGTTCATCACCATTGCAAATAAGAAAGGGCTCAGAGCTGATCCTTGATGTAATCCCACCTCCACCTTAAATGCATCCATCACTCTCTAATCTGTGCATAAACTGGCTACTAATAAGCAAGTCAATGTGAAGACACACTCACAACCTTAACAGACATTGGTGTCTCTTCTCTCCTTCACTTTACAAGTAGAGTTTGTATTACTATTCACCCCCTCTGAGGCCTTCACTCATAGTTTTCCACTCTGGTTTGGCTGGTTTCTTTGCATTGCACCTGGATCACACCCCCACCCCAATACTAAGTCTATATTAGATTCCTGCTGTTTATGGAGTCATCTTTAAATTACTAGTCTCCCATCAGGACACAAGTGCTCATCAGCAGTTGATTTCTGCTCACTGGTAAGCCATTAGACCTCAGGAATTTCTTAGTGTTGTTTTTAGCTAATTATTTGGTCACTAGTTAAAGAGAACTAGTGGCTAATATAATCTTCTTTACCTCCCCACATGTGTACTATCAATTTGTAGTATAACACTAGAGAAATAAAGTATACCTCGGTTCTAGTGGCCACGTTTTTAAACATGTTCCAAATTTCATTCATACTTCTTCTAAACCACCCTACAGAGAAATGATTTGGCAGCTAAAACTGAATGCATGTTGTGACAAAGGCTTAAATGACCACATCTCTATTACCCCAGCCCTTAAGGTATTGGCCGCAGATCCCAAAATAACAAAATAATATAATATAATATAATACAATATAATAAAACAAAGTAAATAATAAAAGTAAGTCCATTTTTCTGGTATTTTTACCCATACAGTATTTTAACATACTTATATGTATATATTTATATATTTATATATTTATATATTTATATTTATATTTATATATTTATGTATTTATAATTATTTATTTAGATATTTTTTATATATTTATATCTAAGATTTGCTAATACATATTTATTTATGTATTTACTTACATATTTATTGTTATGCATTTACAACTATATACACTATATACTTTTGCATTTATATGTTTTATTAATTATTTGATGACCCGGTTATTTTGTTGAATATGTTGAAACTAATATGGATTACAACAGGTTCTATTTTAACTGATTCATTATACAAGCATTATTTTTATTTTTATTTTTATTTTTATTTTCAGTTTCATACTTGATTTTAACAAATCTACTAGGTTTCTCATGTATTTTTAAAAGAGTGCTAGGTTTCCCTGAAATTGATGACTGGGAATCTTAGTAATAGGTCCCTTATGAGTTTGCTTAGGAATGTATAGGAATTTAGATTTATTAAGTTAACGCATTGTAAGACTTTGTACTAGCACCTTAATGTAAATCTTATTTTAAAATGCAGCCTGTGACTGTTATATATACTTTTTGTTTTTCCTAGGGTTGTTAATGTGCTTCGTTAGGAATTAATACTCAATACTATGTCTTTTTTAAATGGACTTTATTCACCAACAATAATTTTCAGTTTTTTAAATGGACTTTATTCACTAACAACAATTTTCAGTTTTTATGTAGCGCTATGGCTTTAAGGCTGACAGCGTTTAATTTTATGATTGTTAATTAATGAAAATGGTGAGTGTATAAAAAGCATAGTCGAGTTACATAAATTATTCTGATGAAGTCTCCGTTGTAAGGAGACGAAAGCGCTTAATCGATACATGCTACTGGTTTTGGACTTTGTTTTTTGTTTGGTGAAGTGATTTTCTGGATTAAAGTATTTGGTATCTCTCGAGTGGTCTGCCTGCTTTACCAACAGAAGGATAACCTTCATTGTGCCGGAGACTTTTTTGTGTTTATCTGTTGGTGCTTTTGCTTTTGGTTCACTCATCAAGATTCCTTCTTGAAGAGAGTCAATGAGGGACTCTGCCTAACCTGGACTGGGATTTTATTCCAGAGTGAAGAGAGCCTCTGGGTTATGAATCTGTCCCTCCAGCATGTCCTATTTATTTCAGTGCTGAGGTTCAAGCCTCTCGAGCGCGTAGCTCGATGGGATTTGGATTTTCTGAGGTGCAGCATGTCCATTAATTCCGGGTTGGACATGGCTTTATACATCAGGCACAGATCGCCTCTGAGCAGGTGGTATGCCACTGAGTAGAGCTGGAATTTCTTTAACTGGGCAGCATATGGCATCTGTTTGAGCCCTTTGATCCTCTTGGTGAGGTACTTTTGGGGTCTTTCCAGTTGCTGCAGGTGTCTGGTAAGGTACATCCCAAAAGGGGCATTGTACTCAATTATGGGCCTGATGAGGGATGAGTAAAGAGGCACGATGACCTCCCCTGATCTAGATGTGAATCCCTTCATGATTAAGTGGGCTATATAAAATGTTTTTCTAACCACTTTGGCCACGTGGTTGTCAAATGAGAGATTGCTATCAACTTGGGTCCTCAGGTCCCTAATTACTTCTTCTGTAATTAATGGATTACCATGTATGTGGTCATTTGTGGGCACTTTGTTTTTGCCAAAGGGGATGACTATACACTTTTTGGCATTTAGCTTGAGGCCATGGCTCTGGCACCAGTCATCTGTTTCTATGAGGCCCTTTTGGAGGATGCTTGTGTCAGCTAGAGAGTCGATTATGGCGCCCAGTTTGCAGTCATCTGCAAACTTGGTCAGCCACAGTCCTTCCATGTTTGCCTGTACCTCTGAGAAATATATACTGGACAAGAGAAGTCCCAGGACTGAGCCTTGTGGGACGCCACTTGTAACTGGTTTGGAGTCTGACATGGCTCCAGCAATTCTAACCATGTGGGTTCTGTCCTTGAGCCAGTTTGCAACCCATCTAGTGACATAGGGGTTTATATTTAAGCTGTTGAGCTTATCTATAATGCCCGAGTGGGGTATTGTATCGAAGGCTTTTGCGAGGTCCAGGTAGGCTGTGCGGACCATCTTCACCTCGTCAATGGCCTTGGTGACTGTTTCAAAGAAATCAACCATGTTTAAGAGACAGGATCTGCCCTTAACAAAGCCGAACTGGGTAGGATCCAGTGTCTGTAGGTCCCCAATATCTTTATTTATAAGGTCCATGATGATCCTTTCCATAGCTTTGCAGACCAAGCTAGTCAGGCTTATGGGGCGATAGTTTCCAGGATCTGTTGAGGCACCACCTTTGTGGAGAGGGACCACCGTTGCTGTACGCCACTCTTTGGGTACATATCCTGTAGGCTGAGATTGAACAGTAGTTTTATGTTTGAGTTTAGCTCTTCTTGGAGTTCATGTAGGACGCAGCCCGGGACACCATCTGGTCCCATTGATGCTGTGTTTTTTGCTTTGGAGAGGGCGGCTCTTACCTGAGCATCTGAGATGTCAGGGGGGCAGTACTCTGCTGGGATAGATATTTGCCCTTTTGGTGGGGAGGGGGGGAGAAGTTTGCGCTGAACCTGTCAGCTAGGATGTTGGCAATGTCTGCGGGTTTGGTGTATTTTATGTCATTTTGGACTAATTCTGAGCATATCTGGGAATTCCCACTCAGGTTCCTAACATAACTAAAGAAAGCCTTGTGATTATCCTTAGTGTCCTGTGCAGTTTTTCTCTCAAAGCTGGCTTTAGACGATTTTATGAGTGCCTGTAGTTTTTTGCTAATACTGATCAGAGATGCCTTCCCTTTCTGGGATTTTGCTCTATCATGTAGTAGCTTCCTCCTTCTATTGTATAGTTTGTTTATGGCTGGGGTCCACCAGACATGACGTCTGCCTTTGGAGTATTGGGTCTTGGTTTTATTTGGGATTGCTTGATCCATGCATTCCTGAAGGTGTTCATAGAATGCGTTTATAAAGGATTCTGCGGTCTGGGCCATATTTTCCACAGGCCCAGAGGCTTTGAAGGATTCCACCTCGGTTTTGAGGAGTGTGAAATTTGCTTTAGAGAAGTTTTTCACTGTGGTTTTCTGGGCAGGGGGTGGGGTTGGGATGTGAATATCCAGTGAGATTAGTTTATGGTCTGATCTTACCAGTGAGGGATACACTTCTGGTCTGGAGCATAGAGTCCCCATGTTGGTGATGATCAGGTCCAGTATGTTTTCCCCTCTTGTGGTAGTGGTAACAAGTTGTTCCATAGCATTTGAGTTTATAAATTCTAGGAACCTTTGGGCTAGGGTGTTGGAGCTAGAGTAATGCTCCCAGTCTATGTTTGGGTAGTTGAAGTCACCCAATATAATGGTGTTTGGAGAGACCTTCATATTTTCCAGTGTTCTCAGGAAGGCCGAGTGGAGTTCCTGGGTTTGGGAGGGTGGTCTGTAGCAGGCTATAAACTGGAAGGCAGTTTTACGCACTGTTAGTTGCACATGGATATCTCTGATGCTTCTTGCTGTGCCACCAACCTGGAGGTGTGGGTATCTTTAACGAATATTGATACTCCCCCTCCTTTTGTGGTTTGGTCTAAGTTTTGGGGCCGAAAAGCATGGTATGAGGTATAACCTGGTAGTGCTGGGGTGCTCTCGGGAGCCTTGAACCAGGTTTCTGTTACTGCACAGATATCAATGTTCTCCATGCTAAGGAGAGTTTCAAGTGCATGCATCTTGAGGTTTAGACTTCTGGCATTGAGTAGCACTACTCTTAGTTTCTTATCCCTTGTGATACCTATGGAGGTGGGGTTGTCATTTAAGCCTTGCCTAAAAAAGGCACTATGGGGGTAGCAAGAGCCTTTGCCAATATCCGAAAGCCCAGGGGTGATAGGTGCAAGCCATCGCTAGCGAAGCATCGTGGCTTGTCGAGCATGTCATCCCAGGCTGACAGGCATTGGATCCCTTTGAATGACACCAATACTTAAGCCAATTGTTGAAATTGATCATCTTGTCTTCATATTGTGGCATCATTCTTGGTGAGGGTAAGATGCTACTCAAGGTCAGGGTCATACCGGCCTGGGCTACATGCTCAGAGAGCTCCTCTATGTCTCTTTTCATGTAGTCCAGGGAGGTACATCTCAGGTCATTCACACCAGCATGGACAATGACTGAGTCATATTTGTTCTTGCCTTGGAGTGACCTGAGTGCTTGTGTTATGTGGCAGATCCTAGTGCCCGACAGGCAGCTCACCGTGACCTTCTCCTTGTTCAGCCTGATGAGCGGGACCTCAGTGTGCCTGATGATAGAGTCACCTATTACAAGTGTATCAGGTGTGTTGTTTAGCCTTAAGGGCTGTGACTGTTTGGCACACTGGCTTTGTGAGCTATGTATTGCACATGTTTTGTTTTGGGGTAGCGGTTGCTTGGGTGTCTGCTTTGGAGGTCTCTGCTGCTTAGGCAGATTTTTATTTAGAGCCTCCGAGTATGTTTTTGTATGTTTATGTGTTTGGTTTGCTGTCATGGTAGGTCTATGTGAGACTGGAATTGTAGTGAGTGTGGTTTCCTTTTCCTCCTGACTAGTTATGCCAGTACTGAGTTGAGAGAGCTTAGCCTCCAGTTTGGCTATATGGTTGCATCTCTCACATGTGTTGGAATTTGTTGGGAGGAGGAGAGGGTTGTCTGTGTACATGAGGCAGTTGTAACATTGCCTCAAGATTCCCAGATTCACCAGCTGGACCGGATAGGAGATTGACAACTGACCTTTGGACATGCTAGAATAGTATTGGGAATTCATTTATAATTGAAAAAAAGGGCCAATGGGGAACAAGGTACTCAAGGGGAGTTTGTGAGGGTGTAGTGCTTTTAATTTTTTAGTGCTGACTTATATAATTGCTTTAGTGAGCAAGTGCCAGGTAACTTAAATGCAGACACTGAGCCCTCAATCAGCAGTTCCCAGCTTAGAAGGATGTAAGCTACCTGTCCTGCCACCACAGTGCAGGCCACAAACCTTCCTAATTTAAAACAACTGGTCTGAAGCCCAAGTGCTAAATCCAAAAGGCTTAGAATGATAGCTACACGTTAATCAAGTTACTACCAAGCAGTAATAAATACAATTGAATACTTTAAAAAATGCCTGGATTAGTGCTCAAGTTATACAAACAAAGCTAGATTCAGCAGGCCTGGATCTAGTCTATGCTACAGCAAACAAGGTGTACCAGTTTCAGTAAGAAGCAGTTCAAATATGCAGGCACTATAAGCCTTTAACCAGAAATTCCCAGCTCAGAAGGGCAGAGTCCAGTCTCTCCTCCCACAAGAGTGCAGACCACGAACCCTCTTAATGTAAATTAACTGGCCTGAAGCCCAAGTGCAGAGACCTGAAAACCAGTAACTAAAGACAATGAGGTAATACCACCAGGGTACAACATACTTAGATTAGATCATACTACTAGGAAAGGTGGTGGGGTAGCTGTACTCTAAAAAAATACACTAGATGTTATTACGATCTCCCTACAACCACCCCAGTTTAATAATTCAAAAATTCTTATTACCAAACTACAGATTAACAATAACAAATGCATAAACATTGTCTGCGTATACATTCCCCCAGGTAATAATAGAAACACCCTAGAGGACATCTTCCACTGGTTATCCAGTACCTACACCCAAGAAACTATGGTGCTTGGAGATTTTAACATTGATTGGAACACCTGTTCCTCAGAATCTCCTACGACCCATGTCAACCTACATGGTTTTATGCAACTCATATCCTCTCCTACCAGGATAGGCAAACCCAATAACAAAGACAGTATCCTAGATTGGATACTTATCAACAGCCACCCCTATATGTATAAGTCAGGGACACTCCCAGATGACCTAAGTGACCACTTACTTACGTACATTATCAGGCACAAGGTGGACAACCCCCACCAGACCACCTTTAAAACCATCAGAAATAATATCTTCAACTCCACCAATTTTCAAAATTAACTTAAAGCTTGCAGTTGGTCAGTCCTAAAGTAACTTTCACTGGACGATGCGGTAGTGCACCCTTTCACTGGATGATGCGGTAGCATACCCTTTCACTGGAAGATGCGGTAGTGTACCCTTTCACTGGACGATGTGGTAGCGTACCCTTTCACTGGACGATGTGGTAGTGTACCCTTTCACTGGATGATGTGGTAGCGTACCCTTTCACTGGACGATGTGGTAGTGTACCCTTTCACTGGACGATGCGGTAGTGCACCCTTTCACTGGATGATGCGGTAGTGCACCCTTTCACTGGACGATGCGGTAGTGCACCCTTTCACTGGACGATGTGGTAGTGTACCCTTTCACTGGACGATGCGGTAGTGCACCCTTTCACTGGACGATGCGGTAGCGTACCCTTTCACTGGACGAAGTGGTAGCGTACCCTTTCACTGGACGATGCAGTAGTGTACCCTTTCACTGGACGATGTGGTAGTGTACCCTTTCACTGGACAATGCGGTAGTGCACCCTTTCACTGGATGATGCGGTAGCGTACCCTTTCACTGGACTATGCGGTAGCGTACCCTTTCACTGGACGATGTGGTAGCGTACCCTTTCACTGGATGATGTGGTAGTGTACCCTTTCACTGGACGATGCAGTAGTGTACCCTTTCACTGGATGATGCAGTAGCGTACCCTTTCACTGGACGATGCGGTAGTGTACCCTTTCACTGGATGATGCGGTAGTGCACCCTTTCACTGGACGATGCGGTAGTGCACCCTTTCACTGGATGATGCGGTAGCGTACCCTTTCACTGGACGATGTGGTAGCGTACCCTTTCACTGGATGATGCGGTAGTGCACCCTTTCACTGGACGATGTGGTAGCGTACCCTTTCACTGGACGATGTGGTAGCGTACCCTTTCACTGGATGATGCGGTAGCGTACCCTTTCACTGGATGATGCAGTAGTGTACCCTTTCACTGGACGATGCGGTAGTGTACCCTTTCACTGGATGATGCGGTAACATACCCTTTCACTGGACGATGTGGTAGCGTACCCTTTCACTGGACGATGTGGTAGCGTACCCTTTCACTGGATGATGCGGTAGCGTACCCTTTCACTGGATGATGCAGTAGTGTACCCTTTCACTGGACGATGCGGTAGTGTACCCTTTCACTGGATGATGCGGTAACATACCCTTTCACTGGAAGATGCGGTAGCGTACTTTAATACTTTAATTCCATATTCCGTACTATTCTTGATTCTCGTGCTCCTGCTCGCTCCATCAGAACTAAAACAAAAACTGCTCCGTGGCTCTCAAAAGAGACCAAATTTAAAATCATAGCTAGAAATAAGGCACGAGACAAATGGCGTGCCACAAAAGACCCATTAGATCAACTCAGATACCAACTGCTAAGGAATCACATAAAAAAATCTATTATATTAGAAAAAAAAACTTCTACCATCTTCAACAAAAACATCAAAACAAATCTAAAAAGTTTTGGGGAGGAATAAACAAACTTGTTCACCCAGGACAGTCCTCCACTCCTACCCCATCAGCTTCCAACCATAAATCCACATAGGATATTACAATTACCTTCAATAGTTTTTTCACAGAGACTATCCAATCCCTAGCCAGCCAACTGGCACCCAGATGCTCCAACACAAATTCTGCCACAGCCAGTGCCCCACTCTCCTTTAGCTTTCAGCCTGTTTCTACATCACTTATCAGATCTCTAATTAAGAAATTAAAACCAACTACTCTAGCACTGATCTCCTCCCACCAGAGTATCTGCAAAAAGCAGCAGATGCCATAGCATACCCCCTCTCCTTCATAATCAACAGACCCTTATCTGAAGTCACCATCCCCTCCATTTAGAAAATATCTTATGTAATACCATTCCATAAAGGAGGAAACTCCTTCGAACTGTCAAACTTTATACCCATAGCTATTCTGTCACCATTGGCTAAAATTATGGAGAAGCGGGTCCATAAACAACTTATGCATTATCTCACTCAGAATAAGCTGTTGGCTAACTCTCAGCACAGAGTTAGGTCACACCACAGTACAACCTCAGCCTTCCTATCCTTCTCTAACACCATAAACCATAACTGAAATAATAGCAAGCTTTCCTCAGCCCTCTTTTTAGATCTCTCCAAGGCCTTCAATATGGTCAACCACCAAATACTCATGCACACCCTTAAGGCATTCTCACTAAATAGCCATGTGCTTCAATGGTTCCAATCATACCTGTGTGGTAGACAACAAGCCGCCCTATGGCAGGACAAACTATCAACCCATCTACCTGTCACCCTAGGTGTCCCTCAGGGCTCCATACTAGGACCCCTTCTTTTCTCTCTCTTTATTAATGACCTTCCCACTGTCATCCCAAATGCTACCTGTATCCAATATGCGGATGACTCCACCTTGATTTGTTCAGCCACCTCCCCGACAGATCTAATGACATTAACACAGAATACTTTCAATATAGTTGAAGACTGGCTGTCTAACCATCAGCTGATATTAAAGCCTAACAAAACAAAGTTGCTTCTTTTCTCCCCCACTTGTAAGTCTTCCTCACTACTCTTTACCATAAAATTGAATAATGGCACCATTATCTCCCCAGATGCACAAACCAAACTCTTAGGCATCACAATAGACAACACCCTCAAATTTGATATCCATGTTAATCAAACTATCAAAACCATTAACAAAAACTTGGCTCCCTCTATAAGATCAAACCTTTCCTTACTCCATTTGCTAGGACTGCTATTACTCATTCCCATCTACTCTCCACTCTTCTCTATGCCTCCCCTCTACTCACTAATTTGAACAAATCCGCTCTTAGCAAACTCTCCAGCTGTTATAACCATATTGCTAGATTTGCAACAGGCACGGCCTATAGGACCCACCACTGTCACAACCTAAATCTTCCTGGGTGGCTAGAATGGCCTAGCCTACTTCAGTACAACCAGCTTATAATTGCCCATAAAGTTCTCAACCACCCAATAACATGCCTGCACTTTATAGCGACCTGAGGTCACTTCGCTTTTCTAATAAACTACCGGTTCAAACATCCAACATCAATAACTCTGCTGGGGGCTCTCTGTTTGCTAACTCTGTTGGTAAAACTTGGAACTCTCTTCCTGCTGATCTTACTCTTGAACCCTCTCTTACTCAGTTTAAAAAAGCCTCAAGCTATACTTTGAAACTCACTGGCTATGTCCTTGTTCAAAACCTGACTAGATCCACCTCTATAGTCTGTAATCATGTTACATTGCCTAGTCAATTTGTCAACACTGTTTTAAAAATGTATGATTATATTACCTGCTTGCTCAACTGGAGCCTGTAAACTGTGTGTAAACTTGTAATAATTTTGTGATTTTTTACTGTATGTTCTACCGTGGAGCTTTTCTCCCTGGGCCTCCACTGAAAATGGACATGTATCCAGTCAGACTATCCCAGTCAACAAATGTAAAACAAACAAACAAACAAACAAATAAATAAATAAATAAATGCATACATACATACATACATACATACATACATACATACATAGCTTTAAATGAAGTATACCAAGGAAGTCAGACAAGATTCAAACCAATTTTGGATGATGTGGATTTTAAGTTTATGGAAAAAAGTACTAGATCCGACAAGACACATGCATTTATCCTGCCTTATTCATCAGATTACAAAGACATTGTCACTGTTGAATAAGAATTGGGACATTATGTTTTATCAAGAATAAAAATTAAAATTGGGCATGTGTGTGGATGTAAGGCTGGGTTCAGAGAGGTTGCCACAAAGTATACACTATATGTTCACTTTGTGTACACTTTCTAAATTAATGAACATTCTTATCATAATGCTTGTGCTATCTATTTACTCAGAAAAAGTTATACTAAATGTACATATAGTGCACACTTTGTGGTTACCTTTATGAATATGGCCTGTGGTCTATAGTAGAAGAATCAATTTAAAGGAATCATCTGAATTAGACAAAGACAACATATGGACTAAACAAAACTCACAGTTGAATAAATGTGGAGCTTACAAGTGGTGTACATGTATTAGTGATAGCCCTGATGTGGTTGTTGCACATACAAAAAATTATTTCTTGTGGTGGAGAATGTGATTGCAATACACAATAGGTAGTTTATTTAGCCTTCCTAGATATGGATTCTATGTAGGAAAAACTGAAAAAAATGAAGTAAAAGGATTCGGGAGCAAGTATACGATATAAGAAGAAAAGATTTGAACAACACCATATACAGACATTCCACCACCTGCAGGAACTTGAAAAGACTTTTATTTTTGTACTTGAAAAAATTTCAAGAGACAAGGAGGTGGATGGAGCCCATGGGGACTTATTATAGAGGAAAATGATATCCCGTTGGCAATTAGAATGCCAGCCCCCCCCACCCCAGTTTGAATGATCATGCATTCATTAATAGCATTCTGCATTTTAGATCATTAAAATTATAGCATGTCCCTTTTTGGACTACAAAAGGATTGATGCTAATACATATATACAAAAATGTCTCCCTTAAAACAGTGGTTATATTCATGTTTGCAATGTGCCCATACGTACATACAAATAAAATATATTTTTAAATGTATACATTGCATTCAATACACATATTACATGCAGCACTAATTTATTAATTTATTTATTAATGTGTTCCTCTCTTACAAACATTGTCATATTTATATTTATTTCATTAAATCATTAAATGATCTTGGTGTAAGTGATTTACTTCAGTGTAAGGCCTATCTATAAACAGGCTTACTACAGGGACCAGATTCCAAAACACCTACTCTCAGCCTGCTATAGGTGTAAGTGGTCACTTACATTGAGATCAACCCCGGGATTCAATAAAGTCATTTTTCCATGCAAGAACAGTGTAGCCACTGTTGCATGGAAAAAGACAGCTGAGAGATTCAGTAAACTACTGAATTAATGTGCACGAGCCTCTCTACACTGTTCTTGCATGGGAACCTTGCAACATGCTAATTACCTCATTTGCTGGTGAAAAACATGCAAATGAGGTGAATTAGTGATTCAGTAAGCTGCCAGGTCTCCGTGCAAGAACAGTGTCAGTGCAAAAATGTATTCGGTTAATAACCATGTACATTTCTGCAAATAACAAAACGGAGGCATGACAGCTCATAAAAGAGCATGCATTATGTTCATTAGGCATGCCAATGACCAAATATAAGGCCATTGGCATGAAAAACTGTTTAATTTTTATAAAAAGCAAAATTCTTTTTTGGCCGATCTCGGCCATTTAAGCCTAGGGCAGGGGCACACAAACAGGCACGAGCTGAAAATAAAAAAATAAAAAAAATGAGAAAACCCAAATTTAAGGGAAATCTGCATTTTGCCATTATAGTGTATGGCATGCAAAATTAAACCAATATCAGGGAACACAGGTTGTCAAGGGGAAATGGTCCATTTTACTGCAGTAACTATGGACTAAGACAGTGGGGTATGCAAATGAGGGGAAATTTACTGAATCACAAAATATTCTAAGTCCAAAACCTGCACCTAATGGTGTAGGTGCTCTAAGACGATTGTGTAGGCAAGAAGAACAGCTAACATGAAAAGGGTGTGTGTCATGCTTGTAAGCATATCGGAGTTCCAAGGCCCGTTTTTGCACTTAGCTAAGCACAGCTAAGTAATGGGGTGTGTCTGAGGCTGTATACCTCTGTTTACATTGCCTAAATGGGTGTGCATGGCACGCAACAGATCCTAAACAAAAAAAAAACATGAAATGGCAGCACTTTGTACATGTAAGCAAGAGGGTGTGTCCCAGGCTGCATAACCATGTTTACCTTGCCTAAACAGTGGCAAGTGGAACAAGAAAAAATAAAAGGGAAATAGCAGAATACAGCCAGTTAAATGCAAGTAATATAGCTGGCAGGTGAAATGTATTATAGTCAGCCAATTACACAGCCAGCAGCTCTAGCACACCACTATAAACTATGCAAATACCTTTCAGTTTGTTTTTTCTCACAAACTCTACATCACCGGTGTATGCAGACAGGGGATTTTTAGCTAGCAAAACTAACTAAAAATGTTAGAGGCTGCTGCCGCTTTACTCCATCAATATGTGATAGAGGCTGAAGGTGGTGAAGAGGATAATGCTGACAACCACCCCAGATTTATGAGGAGGAGGAGAAGAGTGTTCAGGCCCAGGGTAACCTACCAGAGGCTACATGATCTGGAGATAGTAGAGTGCTACAGGGTGGACAGGGACCTACTTCAGCAAATCATTGAGCTGTGCCGGCCTCACCTCACACCCAGAGCCAACAGAAGGGAACCCATCCCAGTGGATACCAAGGTATGTGTAGCCTTAAGAATATTAGCTACAAGTACCTTCCAAAGGCCTATTGGGGATATAATGGGGTCTCACAGGCATGCACATCCAGGATACTCCACCAGCTCCTGGATGCCATGTGAACACATGCCACTGAGCTCATTCAATTCCCCAACACCGTGCCATAGACTGCACGCATGTCCACATCAAAGCACCAGTGGTGAGTGGTGTAGAGTCTACATAAATCACAAGGGGTTGCACTCCATCAACTGCCAGGTTGTGTGCAATGCCCAAGGCATTATTACGAATGTGTGTGCTGGCAACCCTGGAAGCTACCATGGCTCCCACATCTGGCATGTCTCACAACTGTACCAGGCATTTGCCAGTGGGGCCATCCCATACGGCCATCTGGTGGGGGATGCTGGCTATGCACTGGAACCGTGGCTGATGACACCCATCAGAAATGCACACACACCCACACAAGAATGCCATAATGAGGCACATGCACAAACAAGGATCATTATAGAGAGAGTGTTTGGGATGGTCAAGTCACGGTTCCACTGCCTTGACATATCCAGTGGAACCTTTCAGTATGCTCCAGCTACATGTACACAGTATGTGCCATGCTACACAACATGATCCTGCAAAAACAGCTGCAGCAGGAACATAACAGGGAAGGGCCACACAACCCTCCTACCATTGCCAAGGTTACCACAGGCACAGAGGGACTTGGAGGAGGAACATCCTGAGCCTGCCCCTGTAGGCAGAAGGAGGCATGCCCAATATGACCAGGCCTTGGCTAAGAGGTAACACATAGCACATACACTGACATTGTAGGGACCCAGGGACTGAGATCTCTCTCCGACTAGCCCAAACACTAAAATGGATGCCAAACATCACACTGCATATACCTTACCATGTATTGGCAGTTACTGCATGTATCTGACATAGTCAGCCCTCAAGCACTGTCCTCACAACTACCTCAGGCACAAGATAAGTCAGTTTCATTACAATAAAAGAATGGTCTACAATGTTCTGATAGTATATCTATGGTATTGATGCAAGCATGCAAGGGAATGGGGTGGCTGTATGGAATAGCAGCAGACAACTGACAGCTATATGGGACAGCAGGGATTGTATGTACAGTACTGCCTTCCCTACACTATGCAGTACCATTGTAATTAACAAAATGTCCACTGCAGTATATATGGTGAGCCAAATAACTGGGGGATAATAGGTCACATGCATGGATGTCAAAGTGGGGGACCCATACTTACCCCCAGCCTCACCCAGCAGGCCAGCTATTGAAAGCCAGACAGAAATGTCTGGCAAAGGGTCTCAAATGCCTTAAGCGATGAAATGTCCACCTACAAACTTTTACACAGTGATATCGCAGCAGGTCTGCCAGTGGCAGTATGGCTCTGAAAGTTAAGAAGCCCCCAAACTAAACATGTGTATGCAACAACAATCTGACCTCTGGTCTATACTGTTATCCTGTATTCTCAAAAATAGGGCACACCATTATGCTAAATGGGACAAAAGTGTTAAGCAAATAACAGCACAGTCTGTGCAAATGTATATTGTGGGTAGGTGTGCCCCCCACAGTCCCATAGAAATGCAGTAACATGTCTCTAGCTGCAAAGAACATCCAGCTATCACCCAAAGTGATGGCTCAATACAAACTGAAACAAGTGTCAGTAATGCTCAGTCCACTTACTGGTGCCATCCCCGGGGTGTCCCCTGCCTTGTAGCCTGGGAACATATGCTCATTGAATGTACTGCCTTGCTACAGATGGCTACATCTGCCACACCTGGCCTACAGGCCTCTGGAAAAGGCTCATGGCTCACACACAGTGCTCTTTTAGGGAGTGCCATGGAGTCCATAAAACCAATATAACACAGTCAACAAAATGCAGAGAAAGGCCATGCTGCTAAATGCTAGGAGCATACTTACCAAACTCAGAGAGATCCAAATATCTGGATAAAACCAGAAATAATGGGGTGATAAAGGTCCAAATAGAAGGGCACATGTAAAACTCAGCTCTAATAATGTCATAAAGTTTATTGAGTGGAAATGTGTTGTATTACCATAGAATGTCTAAAGGGTATGAAGTCTGAAACTGCAAATTTACTGTCACTAATATCTTACCTCAACCCTGACTTAGTTGCAAAACACTAGCTTGAAAACCACACCTGTATGGATAACTTAGCAGATATATGAGTCATGAATCTGCACATACTATGAAACCCTCTACAGTCGAGAGGCATGGCTAGGAGTCTAAACAGGAGAATGCACACACTGCAGGGAGTCCTAACCTGAAAGATGGTGACCTGTTTGCACCCACAAAAACCTGGCCCACAGCCTTGGGGAACAACAGAAGCCTTCCCTGATCACTCATCCTATACAAGAACATGACTCAAAAATGTGTGTAGACAAGCAAAATGATGTGAGGGTATACATATATGTGAGACAGACACACACCTCCAGTTTGGTCAAACAGTGTGAGTCACACAGGCTCCCCAACTGTGGTCAACCCTTGACATGACCACTGTGCAAACAGTTGGTATCTACAGGCCAACATATCTGACCCAACCCCCTCCCCCCACCCACCAAACACATATCTTGCCCTCGACAAATCTATCCGGAGTCCACCTGTCACCCTGATCCTACCCAACTATGTACTGGTAACCAAACCATGCCAGAACAGAAATCCCTCCTAGTATATCACCAAGGTGCCTGACATTAATAAAATACATAGTCACAATCACCCCCTATGTATGGCCTAAATTTCCCTTATTTAACAAGGCTGTCTCCACATATCATGCACTAACAGGTGGAGATGCATGGCTGTAGCACATAAGTCCCTGGACTGGAGTACAACAATCTGTGGAATGGAGCCCCTCATGTACTACAGAAGGTTACATTGGGCATGCTCATACACTTAGAGAAGTGTCTGCAAGATGTGTGAAATAACAAGCCTTCTCAACCCAGTACACTGCCCATTGCCCTACTTTAGCAGTCCTGCAGATGTTAGTCACCTTAGTAGTACCTTTCAGCAATCCTGACCCTTATAAGCTCTGTGTGTGTTTGTAGCTTAAATATTTTGGCCCAATTTACACCCAGTACACTTCTTATTATCCTCCATTAGCAGTTCTACAGATGTCATTCACCTTAGAAATATCTGTCAGCTGTCCTGAGCCTTATAAGCTCTTTGGGGCATGTGATAACTTTCTGACACTCTAGTATAAATAACTAGTTAGGTAGTAGTTCTAATCTCAGCCCTGACAAATGTAAAAGTGTGTGTGTGTGTGTGTGTGTGTGTGTGTGTGTGTGTGTGTGTGTGTGTGTGTGTGTGTGTATATATATATATATATATATATATATATATATATATATATATATATATATATATATATATATATATATATATATATATATATATATATATATATATATATAAACATATATATATATATAAACATATATATATATATATATATATATATATATATATACATATATATATGGTTCCACCTCACTTCAACGACACGCCGGAACATCGACAGGGAAATCGTGAGCCCCAGAAGATCGACAGCGCAGAAGACCGACGCGACGGGACCTAGAAGATTGACAAGCAGAAGACCGACCCGACGGATGAAAGCACCGACGCCGAGGATGCCAAAATGGGAAAAGGCTGTGTAAGTATGCGGTAGTGACGGATGTTAGGGTGCGAGTAAGGTAAGTGTGGATAGGGGTGGGTTAAGTGAGTTAGGGTTAGGGAGCGGGTCAGGTAAGTGTGCGGTAGTGATTGTGTTTGGGTTAGGGGCGGGATAAGTGAGTTAGAGTTAGGGAGCGGGTCAGGTAAGTGTGCGGTAGTGACGGACCTTAGGGTTAGGGTTTGGGTTAGGGTTGTAGGTAGTTGTGTATGTGAGGTTTAGTGTGGGTTTGTAGGGATTTTGGTGCGCTTGTGTTGTGTATGTGGTTTTTGGATGGGGTATGTGTTTTGTTTGTTGATTGTGGTGTGTGAAGTGTATGAGGTTTTTGTGTTTGTGTACCGTCGGTTATTTCGTTGTCGGGCATGTGGAATTTCGTGTTTTTGTACTGTCGGTTATGTGGTTTCGGTGATTGCGTTGTCGGTGTTTTGGTGTTTCGTTTATGTGAGGTAGAACCATATATATATATATATATATATGTGTGTGTGTGTGTGTGTGTGTGTGTGTGTGTGTGTGTGTGTGTGTGTGTAGGGCTGATTTACACCCGGTACACTTCTCAGTGCCCTACTTTAGCAGTCCTGCAGATATCATTCACCTTTCAGCAACCTTGAGCTGTATAAGCTCATTGGGGCTTGTGATAACTGAGTAACATAAAGGTACAAAACCCTAGTTAGATAGAGGTTCTAGCCTCAGTTCTAGCAAATGTGAAAGTGTGTGTCTGTAGGGTAAAGTATTTTATGAAATCTCTCAACCACTACATCACTCATTGCCATAATTTACAAGGGCTGGTGATGTTTCACATCTTAGAAGTACCTTGGGACAGCATCCACCCTCTAAGCTCCGTGGTCACTGTTATATATACCTGGAAAATTAGTGCAGATACAGCTGTACCTTGCCTATGACATGGGTGATGTGTTACCACACTGCCATACCCCTTGCCCTTGTTGTAGGTCCACATCCTGGTGACACACAGATGTCTAAACACAAACAGGATACAGCATGTTAGAACACATTCACTCAGCATTACTAATAGCATTAATGCATCATGGCTGAAACTGTACACACACTCTAATGTGTACCCCTTACAAATGCCAGATGACAGCATCTTATACAGAATTACATAGCTGCAATTTAGTAAGTTCACCCTGTGCATCAGACCCATATTTGCATGTTCCTGCATTGATGGTTTGGATGGCAGGGATCTGGCACAGGTTTCATCATATGCACAGGGTGTTGTGTGGTTTTGCCAGTGGCCTAGGCTGCACCATTTGGTTGTGTGCATTACTACACCCCACCCAGTATTCTACTTTGCACTGACATATGCATTTAAAGACTCTATAGAACACAGTTGTAATGCTGCCTCAGTACATTGACATGCATGATTTCCTTACCTGGATGTTCCTCGCCTGTTGCCTGGGTGCCACCCACCTCCACGACTGATATTTCCTGCATAGATGGTCATGCGGGGGCTACCCCATGGTTGGCCAGGAGATCCTCCATTGTTGTAAGTGGGGGTCTGTCTGGCTGGCCCCCCACCGGTAGTGGCACTGTCCCTCGCTACGGCAGCAGCCCTTTGCCGGGCACACCGAATCAGGTCAGTTACTTCGTGCTGATCGTACGTGCATCCATGGTGGCCCAAGGTGTTGGCTCTTTGGATTATATCATCCATTATGACAGTCTACTTTCGCTGATGTTGGTGACCCCGACTGAAGACGATGTCATAGTTTCACAGGATGGCCACAGTTATGGCTGCAGTCTCCTGTACCAAATAGGGTGGCTGGCATTGCATGACACCTGGAAGACATAAACAGAGAAACACATCACAGGACCACAGACATTGCTCAGAGTTCTTTACAGAGACAGCACATGACTAATGAGTATCGGTAGCCACTACATAGAAGCACATCATACCCCATACCCAGCATCACTGTATGAATATGCATTGTACTCCTGGTCTTGTTGTATCATGTTCCCCTCATTGAGAGCCAGTACATTTCATAACCAACCATTCACGTTTGTGTAGAGTGGTGACAGTGTCCGTGTTCCTTGCAGATGGGATCTCAATGTTGCTTAGGCTTGGCTTGCAGAAGCATATGAAGCAGGGAAGTGATGTTTGGCCTAAACGTGTCTGCAGCAGGTCAGCTGTAGCTATGGTATGTGTGTATGTGCTGTTATTGACCTCCATTACAGGGTGAGTTGGGTTGTTGCCTCTGAGACTGCAGACATATGTGAAGATGGCCTTCTGGTTGCTCTCAGTGGATGTGTTCAATTTGTACTCAAATTTAACCTTACAGTAATCCACCTGTGACCTACTATGGTGGGGTTTACTCTACTTTGGTGGGGACAGGTTGTACAAGTAAGGTATTGCTGAGGCCATACATCTATGAGGGTGGTCATATAACTGTTTGTAGTAGGCATGGACATGAGGTCATAACACAGCTGAACAGCTCTTAAATGTCTACATGATACTCCTGCTTATGCTAGTACCCATGTCGGTGTCAGGGCATTGCAGCAACCATTAGCTGTAGAAGTGTAATTCTGTTGGATGCACAAACAGTAAGATTACACACGTGTATGACATGTACAGCTCAGTTATGTGATGTTTTGCATCCCACGTCAGGTGTTGAGTCAGCCAGGTACACCTACCCATACATGCATACATTTGTGCAGGTAATAAATGCTATATATTTCTGTTCTATGTCAGTATGGCACACTGTCATAACACTTTTGTTACTCAGTAATTCCTGTCAACCTGGTAGGGCAGGACATCTGGAGGATGCCACACATACATGGTGGGCTATGGGCCAACATTAGTGACACTGTCTTCATATTGCTGTAACACACGTACGTCATTTGATAGTTGGGTAGCCTTTGCATTCACAGTCATACCTTGGAGGATGTGCAATGCTTCTATGGCAGGTCGAGGGGGAAAGGCTACGAATGTGGTAGTGAGTGCTAGGAACTTTTACTGTTGCATGTATGACTGGTATTGGTATTGAGCTAGCTGATATGATGGACAGATGAAAGGTGGATATATTGTGTGTGCCACAGGCCAAATGGAAGGGGGTTATGACTGTGTGTATCATACTCCGGTACAAATAGCCCTAACATGGTGTGTATGAGAGGGGAAATGGTGTAGGTGTTAATCTAATGGAGCATTATGTCAAGAGTGTGTGTGGCAGTGATAGGAGTGTTGGGTAGGTTTATGCAGCTGGGAATTAATGGTGTAATGATAATAGTTGTTAGTGCATATGCTCCACTAGTTGCGTGTGTGAGGGATAAGAGTGATGTATTTTGGACTGGTTGGATGAAGTGGTGATGACTGTACCCAAGGGTGAGACAGTAGTGATTGGAGCAGATTTCAGTGGGCAAGTTGGTGAAGGAGATAGAGGGGATGCAGAAGTGATGGGGAGGTATGGTGTTAAGCAAACGGATGCAGAAGGTGAGATGGTGCTAGAATTTTCAAAAGAGCTTGGACATGGCTGTGGTGAATACATATTTTTACAAGACCAAGGGGCATAGGGTGACATACAAGAGAGTGGAGGAAGATGCATACAGGGGGATTATTCCCTATGCAGGTAGGCCTGTTTGAAGGGGATTAGAAACTGTAAACTGGTGACTGGGCAATGTGTAGTTAGGCAGCATGGAATGTTGGCCTGTGGGATGTTGTTGGTGATCAAGAAGAGTGAGAGGAGTATGAGAGCAGCACCACCGATCAAATGGTGGGTACTGACAAAGGGTGATTGAGAGACTGAGTTCAGGGAAGAGTTACAACAGGCAGTGGGTGGCAGTGAAGAGGTACCGCATTTTTGGTTAAATATATCTGAGCTAGTAAGGGAGATAAGTAGAACAGGGCTTGGTGTGACATCTGGACAGAGGAAGGAGGACAAGGAGACCTGTTGATGTGATGAGTAAGTACGGGGGAGTATACAGAGAAAAGAGGTTGTCGAAGGAGAAGTGGGATTGTCAGACAGATGAAAGTAGACAGGAGTATAAGGGGATGGGGTGCATGGCAAAGAGAGTGGTGGCAAAGGCTAAAGATGGGGCATCTGAATGGTTGTAGGTAATGTTGGACACTAAGGAAGGAGAATAGGACCTGTACCAATTGGCTACACAGAGGCACATAGCTAGGAAGGATGTGCAGCAAATAAGGGTGATAAAGATAATGGGGGAAACATATGCACAAGTGAGGAGATTGTGTACAGCTTATGGAAACAGTACTTTGATGGGCTGCTGCATGAGGAGAATGAGAGAGAGAGAGATGAGGTTGGATGATGTGGGTATGGTGAATCAGGAATTGCAGCAGATTATCAAGGAAGAAATAAGGATAGCTATGAAGAGGTTTAAGAATGGAAAAGGTTGTTGGTACAGATGACATACCTGTGGATGCATGGAGGTGTTTCAGAGAAATGGCAGTGGTCTTTTCAACTGGATTATTTACTGTAATCTCAGAAAGTGAGACGATGCATGAGGAGTGGAGAAAATGTGTTTTGGTACTGCTTATGAGAATAATTGTGGCATGCAGAGCTGTAGTAACTACAGAGGGATATCACTTATCAGTCACAGCATGAAGTAATGGCAAAGGGTGGTGGAAGCTAGGTTAAGAAGAGTGGTGAGGATTACTGATCAACAGTATGATTTCATGCCAGGAAAGATCAGTACAGATGTGATGTTTGCCCTGAGAGTGTTGATGGAGACGTACAGAGAAGGTCAGAAGTAGCTGCATTGTGTCTTTGAGGACTTAGAGACAGCATATGACAGGATGCCTAGAGAGAGGTTGTGATATTGTATGGGGAGGTCAGGAGTGGCGGAGGAATCTGTAAGAATGCTACAGGATATGTAAAAGGCTAGTGTGACAGCAGTGAGTTCTGCATTGAGAGTGACAGGTGCATTTAAGGTGGAAGTGGGAATACATCAGGGATCAGCTCTGAGTCCTTTCTTATTTGTCGTGGTGATGGACAGTTTGACAGACATGATCAGACAGGAGTCCCTATTGACTGTGCTGTTTGCAGATGACATTGTGGCATGTAGTGGGAGTAGGGAACAGGTTAAGGAGACCCTGGAGAGGTGGAGTTATGGCCAAGAGGGGGGGATGCTGGTCAGCAGGACTAAGACAGAATATATGTCTGTGAATGGGAAAGTGGATAGAGGAATGGCGAGGATGCAGGGAGTATAGTTTGCAAAGGTGGATAAGTTTAAATACTTGGGAACAACAGTTCAGAGTAATGCGGAATGTGGAGGAGAGGTGAAGAAGAGAGTACAGGCAGGATGTGGGTGGTGGAGAAGAGTGTCAGGAGTGATTTGTGACAGACGAGTACCATTAAGAGGGACAGGGAAGGTCTACAAGAGGGTAGTGAGACCAGCTATGTTATATGGGTTGTAGACAGTGACACTGAAACAAAAGGCAGGAGTCAGAGCTGGAAGTAGCAGAGTTAATGACATTAAGATTTGCACTGTGTGTGACGAGGGTGGACAGGATTAGGAACATGTATGATAGGGGGTCAGCCCAGGTTGGATGGGTTGGGGACAAAGCCAGAGAGTGGCAGGATTATGTTGGTTTGAACATGTGATGAGTAGGTATGCTGAGTATATTTGTGAAAGGATGAGGCTGCCAGGTAAGAGGAAAAGAGGAAGGCTGAAGATAAGGTGTATGGATGTGTTGATAGTGGACATGCAGGTGGTTGGCGTGACAGAGCAGGATGCAGAGGACAGGAAGACATGGAGACAGATCATCTGCTGTGGCAACCCCTAACAGGAACAGTCAAAAGAAAGAGTAGGAGATGCAATGTTGTAATGTCAGTGTTCACAGGTTGCCAATTATTTGCCAGACATAACACAACTCTTTGAGTAAATGAGTTCAAATATGAGGCACACATATGGTCAGTGTACATAAGACTGGACAGTTGAATGGTATGAGTTCAGTATATCACGTGCAGTTCAACACACACAGCTGCAACAGTATTTCACTATGTAAATTCCGTGTATAGGTCCCTCACATTTCTGAGACATGCATGTATATCATATTTGTATTTACAATTACTATATGGATATCTACGACATCCCAGTAGCTGACCTAGCAGTGTTACAGTCAGTATTGTTCAACACACATTCCAGTAGTAGTCATATGTGAGCCATCCTTTCTTGGGGTGGCTCAGAGGCCTGAACTGTAATCTATGTCACTGCAGACAGACACAGATACTATGGCCATAGTTTATGATCATAAATATATCAGTACAACAAGTGTTAAGACATATTTGTTGAACTTCATATTTACCACTATTACATACCCCCTACTACATTCCATTACATACTTACTTGTTTGACCTACCTTTTTTTTTCAAGGTGTGGATGGATAGATGGCTAGCTGGCTGTATCTGGATCTGGATGTGGATCCTGAAGTATCTACCTGTGTCACTCTCTCTCTCTCTCTCTCTCTTTCTCTTTATTTCCCTCTCTCTCTCTCTCTCTCTCTCTCTGTCTCTCTGTCTCTCCCAGATGTAGGTATACATCTGTTTTGCATAGGCAGCAGCTAGCCCTTTGTAGGTAATGCTCATGAGCAGCTGGTGGCCTGTGCACCAATTGCAGTCCCCACTTGCTAATTGCATGCAGAACAGCTGTGGTATCATTCCTATAGCCAATAGCATGGGAACACACTCCTATAATTGAGTACTTCATGTGGGCGTTGACCCTTTACCTTTCTTGTGAGGTGAACTTCATGGAGGTATATCAACAACAGCATCACAGAGGTTGCTTGGAAATACCTCTTACAACAAAGACTGTGGAGACAGCCCAACAAAAATGGGGAGAATGTTCCAGACATAGAGACAGAATGTAAGTATTGCTGTTATAAAGTTGAATTAATGCTAGTATGACAGGGTTTGTGTAGACATGGCTTTTCTGTGTGAGTTTAAGTCTGACAGTGTTATGTGGTTGACATAAATCACAACTGTAGGACTATCCACAGGCGTCTAGAGTTTGGACCCATATGTTTGGTGTGTTAATCACATATTTTAAGTCTTTTGGAAAATCAGTCACATACACTGAGGCTTGCAGTCAGTGAATGGTAATATCCACTTGTGTTTCTGACTTCATATCTATCAGAACAGATATGTTACAACAAACCCTGTTACACAAGCTACTTTCTGAGTTTATGACAGCAATATGTCAATACTCACCCTGTGTTTGGGCCTCTGTCCCCAAGTATGTCAGGAATTGTCCTGATGTAATGCAGTAAGAGGTGGCTAGGTATGGTATATCATTATTTAGTGATTTCATTCCTGATATTGTCCTAGTGATGTATCAGACTGCCAGACAAGTTATGTGTGAGAGGCCTTATACATGAGGACAAACCCTGGACATTCTGTGTGACTCTGTACAGTTGTGAGGTCTGTGTATTTCTGGCATTTATTGACAGACTGTCAGGACTGTGTAGCAGTATAGTGTGAATATGTTATTTTGCCTGTGTAAGGAGGGGATAGATGTATGTATTATGGGCCCTTTTCTATCTGACTGTGCATGCTGCCCCAGTTTCTGGTGCTCTATCAGTTATACATGTTTGTAGGGGCAGACTGAGACATGTCCCATACCAGAGTCAGGCATCTTACTACATTGTGAATTGGTCCAATATATGTAGGGGTAGTGTTTTAGTGGGAAACATGCTGATGGTTTTGTTCACATAGTCATTAAACTCTACTGTTAATTTGGCTTACCAGTATGTCACTGTGACTGTGGTGAAATTCGTTGTGGGTATGCACTTTCACACTGGTGTCTGTTTTTCAGTGCTGTTACATCCCTGTAGTGACTGATATAGTTGCAAATACATGTGTAATTCCCCATAGCAGATGTGGGTTAGTGTTGTGTCAGTCTGACTGTAGTATGGACGTTGTTTGGTGACATGCTTAGCAGCTCAGTGTAGTTTCCTTAATGTGATGTTATGTCCAGATATCTGTCTGATGTACTGTTTCCTGGCCCCCATAAGTGTTGTGTATTTCCGACACATCAGTGGGATGATGTGAAAATTCAAGTAACTAACTAGTGGAACGTAATTGGGTTTTGGACTTGTGCTGTTCCAGTCAATATATGTTAGAACAGACAGGAGGGTGTTACTGCATCGACTGTGTCAGCTTATCTACTCCAGTATTTGAAATATGTCCCCATTTTCATGGCTTTAACCCCCCCACCTTTGTCAGGCTTGGTCCAGATTTGTCACACTAAGGGGTTCAGAGCATACCTCTAGACTGATCAGATTGTTTCAGATTGTCCAGGTTTATTGCTCATATTTCTGGTCTGTTCCACAGAATCATATTATTTTCATTTCTCTTTTAAGTCACTGTGAGGATGTGAGGATTTCTGTCAGTAAATGATGACATACATTTCAGTTTCAGAACTCACATCCTTTTGCTCATGTATGCTGACACAAACCATGTTACTGTAGCAACATTCTACATTTATAGCTGCAGTGCTTACATTATATCCCTAGTCTTGTCCCATTGTCCCCCCCATTTTGACAGCCTTTGTCCAGCATTCTTGCAGTAAGAGGGGAAGAGGTATGGTGCTAAGGTATGACTGCACCACATGTTATGAGCATATGTCTCTCTCTCTCTCTCTCTCTCTATATATATATATATATATATATATATATATATTTATATTTATATATATGTGTGTGTGTGTGTGTGTGTGTGTGTATATATATATATATATGTACATAATTCCTTTTTATATATCTACAGCTATAGTTCTATAAAATATATTTGTATATATTGTATATGCATTTGTTTCATAATATCTGATGTAAATACTTTTTCATATTTATCTATCACCATACACATCTATATTGTATATTAATATATACTAAACATGACTGATTCCACAGTTTTCTCCCTACTATTCACTACCTGTACTGAATGATATATTTGAAAAAGCAATAGAGATTCCTACAGCTCATATGGTGTAGTGGTACATTGCTCTGACTATGGTGTACAGGGTTCCTAGACCAAGACTTGGTAAGGCTGTTTATTTTGTTGCTGGGCAGAACAGTAGCTGATGGAGATAGGGTGATTAAAGCAGTTTTAAGGAGTTGCAAGTGGGTTTGCATGGGTTTGTGTGACGCTAAGCAATGCCGATACATGGTTAAATGTAAAAATGCTTAATCTGTGTAGACATCGCTTAGCGTCATGCAAACTAACTTACTGCTGCTTACCGCTGCTTACTACCACTTACCCCATGCTAATTTCTTTAAAAGAAAAGAAAAAAATGGGTGATAGGAAAGTGGTAAAAAAAGGGGCATGCAGAGGGGAAAAACAAGATGAAAGATAGTGAGGGATGTGCAGGACAGGAGTAGGGAAGGTCCATAGCTGTCCATTTCTTCTATAGCAACAGCTGTGCACTTCTAAAAAATTTGGAGGTATATTTAGACACTTAAACCCCTGATCGCGGGGTTAGGACAACAGTAATGTCTTGTCAAGCCAACTGGACCAGATTACATGAATCCAGTGGACATGTGTGTGTGTGAAATGGACAGCTATATATGGGGCATAATTTTTTTTTTTGGAACATGTTTCCCGTTTTTTTTAAGGTGAGAGTGGGATGTTGGGGAAGGATAGTAGGTATAATTGGGGAGGTAAGTTGGGTAGGAATGAAAAATTTATTTTAATTCGTGTGCTCTGCTCCTATGCCTACTGGATCCAAAGTCTTCTTAAGACACACAGTCTTGCTGTGCTGTTTACTGCTGAAATCAAAGTCACAGAACTTTGCATGGCTCCATCTGTAGTCTGTTTAAAGCACCAAGCCTTTCAAATTGCACACTGATAAAGAAATATATTTTGCAGCTATAAGCACAGTTTCAGATAACTTATTTTATAATTAACCACACATACTATTTCTGTCAGATTGTGGCATATATTTACAAAGTTTTCCTTCATTACAGATATGAATGATGACTTCTACAAAATACCTCTTTCTGTCCTTCTCTCACATAACTGAATTACAATAGTTTTATAGAGAGCTAGTCATGCACATAGATTTTGTTTCCTCTTGGTATGTTTATTTTTGCCTTCTGTGGGAAGTCACATCTATTGTCCTGTCAGCAGTTCTGCTGATGTGAAAATGCACAAATGAAGGCAATCAGAATAACAAAAGAATGAAAGGAAACATCTGTTCTGTTCCTACTGGAAAAACATCACGTACTGCTGAATTTATAAAAAAGGATGTCTGTTAACAGATATTTGTTCTGCAAACATGAGAAAATCATGTAATGCTTGCTTTTCAATATTGCTTTGTTAGGCTTTTCTGATGCTGTGAAGAGAAGCCTGTCTGTTATACATATAGTATGAATGCACATTTTAAACTCTATACATATATTCAAGCAAACTTTTTCTTTCAGCATATTTACAACAGAATTAATTTCAGCCTTATATTCATACTATCTGACAATTCCCTCTGTTTTTAAATATTAAGAAACATTTTATACTGATATGTATTTTTTGATCACATCATATAGAAAACACATTAAGAAAAAAAAACTTTAGTCTTCTTTTGATACAAGTCAAAATGCAATTTTACACAGTTAATACAATTATATCAAGTATTACTACCAAAACTGAATGTATGTAACAACTTTTTCTTTTACAGACCATTCTGTGAAAAATATTTTATCAGTTATGAGCTGTGTCTGCTTTAATTTTATTTTTTAACTTGATTAATTTATTCTTTTTCAATCACAGAATTTTATTTATGACTTAGTACTCTTTCATTAACTCTTTGCAACTGTTGAATTAACTATAAGAGACAAGAACTATGTGCTACTGCATTTATACACTACTGAAAATATACAGTTTCAATGTCATTTTAACCATAATATTGTGGTCATGTCTCTGAACTGCCCATTAACATCTTGGTAAAGTATTGAACTGGGCTTACATAATACGTGAGGATTAAAAAAAAAAAACATGATTTATGCACTAAAGAATGCTATGTACATATTAGATATTACATATTAGTCCAGTAGCTGTATAAGTACAATATTTTAATACAAATTTGTTGAAATTTTATAAGAATAGGTTTTAATGTAACCATGGAATTTAACCCTGGTGAACGATCTGCAGCAAATCTAAGTATCCATTCATATTCCTTAGTCTCAATTAAATTATTAATGTCCCCACCTCTTATATTGGTATGCACTAAGTTACACTGTTAGTTTGAGTTTTGTTTATTATGTTTTTAACATTTTATTTATGTATATGATTTTATGTTGGTTATATGACTCTGGGCTGCATGTCATGTGACTATTTGATTTGTATTTAAACTCACCTGTCTTTAGAGTTTGTATTAGCATTGAGAAAGGGTTATAACTGAAAGCTTTGCTGTTTGCTTTTCTATAAAACGCGGTTTTCTCTATAATTGTGTCGATATTTATAGCTGTAATAAAGCAATTTTAAATCATCTTGTGTATAGCTTTGCAATTTAACATGTTGCAAATACAATTTAATACTAAACAATACAATAATAAATAGCATAAAATACATTGGACTTTCAGACAAATTAATTTCAGCCTTATATTTATAATATCTAACAAGGAATACAGACAAGACAGCAGACAGGGGCAGTATATGACACATGTGGGGGGTAAACACCTTGGATGGGGAGGGTGATTGGGAATCGGGTGCACATAAGCTCCAAAGTGGTTACAGTGGGACTCAGGTCCCCACCCATAGGCAGTCATCACCGCATCTTCATGTCTCCAAAGGTGGCTGTGCTGGGGTCTAAGCAGGAGGGGCAGGCTGACCCTCAAGATGTGCCACATGGCCCTCAAGCTGGCGTAGCTGAGCTCCAAACTCCTTACTCCCTATGCACCAGACCCCAAACCAATGTATGGGTGACAGTGTCCTGTCTGTGCCCACTCCTGGGGGGACGAGCCCCATCCCCTGAGGCAGGTCCACCCAAAGGTGGTGCAGGACCATCAGATGAGGAGGTCCTGTGGTGGCTCCCCAGACATGCTGGGGCATGGTGCCATGGCCAGATGAGGCAGGACAGGCAGATCAACTGGGATCTGCCTTCCCAGACGTGCTATGGTGTTGAGGTTTTAGTAAATATTAGAATAATTATAATAATATAAAAGTATAATATGATATATAAATATTTAATATGGCTAGTACTGAACCACACATTTTGTGATTAGTTATAACAGCATGCATGGTTTTTCCAACTGACCCCTTATAACAAGTTTGGAACAGTTGCATAGCAAACAGAACACATGCATATATGGAACCACAGTGGACATTATAACAGCATGCAGGTTACATTGATAGCAACAGGCCATCAATGATAATATTTAAACAGGGACATACATTTCAAACATTTAAGAATTATTTGAGCAATAGGGGACATGTCCCAGCAGCAGGTTTGGTGAAAATCATACCCATTGATTTATGTGTATAGATTGTTGGTGCATTGGTTGCCACCTTGTCATCACAATGAACAAAACATGCTGGAGGTTTAGGTTCCTGACCTAGAGACTCCCCATACTCTGGAATAGACTGCCCATGCATGTCAAGCAGAGTGCCTCCTTGGTCCTCTTCAAAAGGAACCTTGACGACTGAATGGGAGATAGGAAATTCACCCTAGGGATCACGTCAGTCGCCCTGCTAGACAGGGGTCCAGGGAAGTAAATATTGTGGGAAGAAATACCCAGGGAATTGTTATGACTAGGCTTGTATAGGCCCTAGGGCCGATAGCCTAGTACCAACCTATGAACCTATGACCCTAAAGATAGGATGGGGAGAGAGAAAAATGCCAGTTAACAACTAAATAGGTTTCAATTGCTCACAACTGTAATGATCATTACTCTATTCATTACTCTCCACATATGACCTCACTTTACATCTACCTATAACCTTGGAGTTGGGCAGTGGGTATTTTAGAAAGTGTATAAGTACAACCTTCTTGCAACACATATATACCTTTTCTTACCTGGTTCACTTGTGGAGGAAATTCTGTTAACAATACCTGACTGTTTCTACCCGTATTTTCATAGTCACTGTTACATACGTGCACTCATACTCTGCCTTGTTTTTATCGGTTACCCTGGGTGTTGGCAGCAATGGCCACTAGGCATGACAACATGACACTTGAGGGATATATCTTGGAATGGACTACTTGGTGTATGTACTTCTCTTGCTGTCATTTGTAGCTTTGGGGTTGGACACCGGGTGTTATACACAGTGTATAAGTACAGCCTTGTTACAGCTAATATATACCTTTTCTGACCTGTCAGACCCATTGTGGAAGTTTCTGTTAATAATACCTGACTGTTTATATACACATTCCTGGTTGACATTATGCATACAGTTTACTACCACTCCCAGGATTCGAACCATGCCTGTTTGTGCATAAAAGTACAACATGTTTTCATTTCATCACAATGAGCTATTGATGAGCTGCTGTCTCTTATCTGATTGTTTCTGCCTACTATTCTCTTGGTTGTACAAGTTGACACTGTAATTCTGACATTAATGTATTGCTGATAGGTCTTATACTGGGTATTCCTACTTTTTGACATATGACACTCTGGGAAAAATGGTTAACACAACATTACTTTTCAGAGATCAAATCTTGGTGCATGGAACATTTCATATAGTTAATATCCTTTTTTAACATTCCATAATCTTTGTCAGATGAGACACACATTTATTTAATGCTTTCAGAGACATAGTTGCTGTGCAGAAAATATACACATTTATAGAATGATAGCACCACATAGCAAAGTGAACACAACAGTCTGGGGTTTTCAGGTTTATTGATAACTACCGACACTTTTATTGATATATACACTGTAGATTGTGATATGTTAATTTGTCATTTATTCAGTACCAACAATACACATTTTGAAATAATGACAGGTGACATTCTACTCATTTCTATTTATTTGCCCAGAATACTGCAAGCTAGATTTGTATTCAGCAGCCTCGTGATGTAGCCTTAACAGCCTGCAGGCATGCACGTCCACATTCACGGCCCTCTCATCTGCAGCTGTACAGGAGATAGAGAAACATTTATGCATACCTATCCATCACATACACAGGCTGAACTTTTCATTAAACAGTACTTGATACTGATACTTACACACAGTTGGGACATTCTGTGTCCGAGCATCTTGGATCCACTGGTCCAAAAGATCCATCTTCCTACGCTTAAGGTCAGGAAAATGGTGTTAAACTTGCTCACCAGTCCAAGGGATGCCAGATCATGTGTGAGATGGTCCCAGGCCTCCACTTTGTATTGGGAGCCCTGATACTGGCCTGCAGCAGTCTCACTTCATGATGTTTTACAAGGAGTCTGACTATGATCCTGGACTCCTGAATGCCCCAGCACTGTGCCCAAAAGTGCAATCCTTCACCAACTCCAGCCATGGAGACTGCAGTGATTAGCTACAATGGGTTATGGGCTGAATTCCACCTATGGGGTTTAAATAAGGCTGATTTCCTGCCCTTTGCCATCAGTGGACCATTTTGAATATGCTGAGCTAAGCTAAGTGCCACGCAAACCCACTTAGCTAAGGTTGCCAGTGCTTACAGGGTCAGAGCACTGCTTACCAATGGGAAAATCTGCTTAGCTGAGCTACTAATTGCTTACCATTCATATTTAAGCAATGCTTACACCCGGTAAGCATCGCTGTGCACTGCTTAGCATTGCTCAAATTTTATTATGGGATTGTTCATCATTACTGACAAATTATAATTTTATGTTTACCTTCCTTGACATCCCCCTATGTGCTTTCATTACATTTATTCTTGTGTTACTATACTGTTTGGGGCACTTGTCTTTATATGGGGGTTTCACATCTTTTTTGGACTGACACCACATTTTTAAACCTGATATACTACCCTGGGTGATAAATATTATTTACTATTTCATTTATTAAAACATATCACTTTTACAATTGCTTTCACATGTAAAAGTAAACAGATTGCATTGGGGCTTGAACTATGAATGCCTGCATTCAAAGTGGAAGCTCTAACCACTGCACTATTTTGGATTACTCGTTTTACTCATATATTTCTATTTAGCTCCTTTGAGTATTTCAGCTATGCTAAGCAAACCTGCGTGATGCGCACACCCAATCAGCTACACTTAAACTTTGCTTTGGTTAATAAAAAAATAAATAAATTTAAATGGAATTAAACTTTGTCTCAGTTTAGGGGTATGCACATACCTCCAACCTCTTTCAGCATGAAATCTGGACAAAGCCAGACATAATGGGGGAACAAGGACACACAACTAGGGACAATTTTAGCACTTTAAAAGTGCATAGGATAACACCTTTTGTGTTAGCATGTATCTTTTGAGGTGTATGAAGTCTGGAAACTCAAGCATGTCACTGATAATATACATTTTTTTTAACATTTGTTGACCGGGAAAGTCTGACTAGGACGGAGCCTTTTTTCAGCAGTGGCCCGGGGAGACACTCTCCAGATACATGTCTGTGGCATGCATTCTGTGGATATCTGCACAGTTGTGCAGTATATCTGCATACAACTCTTTTTATTTACTTTTAACAGTACCATAATGGCACTTTCTGAGTGAAGAGGGTGTGTTACATGTGTGGGCACTTCTGTAACATGCCCCCTACACTTGTTCATGGATCGTGTCCATGTAGGTGTGACAGCAGCATGCCTTTATGAATTTGCAAGGCATACTGCTGTGCTGCTCGGACACGATCCATTCTTGCATGGAACTTTATTGACTCCTGGGGCAAGTCTTTTGGAATTGCGGCCAATATTTCACTCACCTATTCATTTTATATATGTTTTCTGTACCTTTTACTAATATTAATTTTAAGTTACACCAAGGTGATTTAAAATATAAATATATTTTTAATATTTGGTATTATATGTACATAATTTATATAAGTATACTTTGGTATTGACAGATTGAATACATTTGATGTTTAATATTTTAAGTATAATTTTAATGTCACAAATGATTTACTGTCTTTAAAACTGGGTAGCTCTTCCACATCATTTGATGGTGACACCCCAAAATGAGAGGACATTTTGAACTGACTACTCTCTGAAGAAGTCTATAAAGTAATATAATGATGAAAGCGCTTAGCATGTTACTTGTTTTTTTTTTCTTGCAAAAAAAGTGTGAATTGTTCATTTTGATTTTAGAGGTTTGCTCTACACATACTTTTCTTAGTTCTAAATATGATATTGTTGAAAGTACAACATGCCCTTCAAGTACTGAAACACATCCCCACTACAGGGTTCTACTTGAATTTTGTGGACATTTCCACCTTTGTAATATTAATAAGGATAAAACAATGGCGGAAAAGTACAACACATTTCCTATAATATTCGGGTCTATATCAGAACATCAAAGTTTTAAAACTTCGAATGTTCTAATATCGACCCATTTTAATCGAATGCTAAAAATAGCGAAACTGCAGAACACCAAATTCTTTCCTAGGGAACGAATTTGGTTGGCCGGTTCTGTGAGTTCTCTATTTTCAGCACTGTGGTGGAGATTTACGGGTCAGGTTCAGGTAAGTGTGCAATTGTGTGGTTGTTAGGATTAGGGCATGGGTTAGGTGAGTTAGGGTTAGGGCATGGGTTAGGAGAGTTAGGGTTATGGTGCAGGTAAGGTGAATTAGGTTTAGGGGTTGGTTAAGTGAGTTAGGGTTAGGGTGCAGGTTAGGTGAGTGTGCTACAGTGACGGACCTTAGGGTTAGGGTTTGGGTTAAGGTAAGTGGATAGATAGTAGTGTATGTATTGTTTAGTGTAGGGTTAGTTGTAGGATTATAAGTGTATGTGTGTGTATTGATGTTTTTTAGGTGTGCTTGTGTTGTGTGTATGTGTTTCGGAATAGCAAATTTTTTCCCACGGAAAACATTTTCTGTTCTGAATGTTCGATATTATGTGGTTTAGATATTTTAGGTTCAATGAAATAGCGTTCACTATTTTCATCTTTCGATAACATGATATAAACGCTAATATTCAGATATGCCCAAGAAGACCCTGACCTCCTTCTTTGTTTGGGTATTGTTAGTGTTTTATATTGGCACAACTTTTTCTCTTTGGAACTTGATATGCCCTCTGCCTATCACATATCCTTAATATTTAACTTCACTCATTCAAAGTTTACTTTGGAGGTGTTGACTATGATACCTACTTGCCCAAAACAGTCTAAATCAGCCTTGTCAATCTTCTGAATAGATTATAAAATCATCCAAGTGTGCCGCTGCATACAACTTATGGGATATGAGATACCAGTAGTATACCACAGAGCTCAGGTGTGGGCCTTCTTCTAGTTGGTATATATTACTTTGACCTTAGGGCCAGCACTCCTGGCCTATAGTTAACTAAGTTAGTGGATGGCTATACATTGGGTGTTGTTTTTCCATCTTTAACTGACTCGCAATTTCTCCAATAGGAGTTAGACAACGTTAACAATTGGTGCAAGGACACTTGTCTTTAATTAAATGTAAAAAAATGCAGCATAGTTTATTTTGGTAAACAAAACAGTTTCACTTACTATATAGGAGAAGCACCCCTCCCTTCAGATAATGTTGTAAGGGATCTAGGCCTTCTTGTTGATAATTTGTTATCATCTGACCATAATGTCTCCACAGTAGTTTGGAAAGCCTTGTATATGGCCCATCTAAATTTCTCAGGTATCCCACCATATAACAAAGATGTCTTAATTCTCTTTTACTCATATCTTATCAGACCCATTATTGAATATAATGCACCATTTGGTATGCATTTGTCTAAACATGCACAACTTGAGAGACCTCAAAGATTCATAACTAAAAAGATTACAAGCCTTAAAAATCTTAGTTATCATGAAAGACTGACAGCCCTTTCTCTGTCTTAGTCTATTACAGATTCATCTGTGGAGATTTATGTCTAGCCTTTTGAGCCATGAAAGATCAAACCCTATTTGACATCCTTTTGCTTTGCAGAACTAATGGTATCTCAGATACCTGGTTAATGGAACTAAACCTTCATCAGCAGATAAATAAGACATGTTGGCATGATAGATTCATATCTCAATGTATCCCTCACCTCTAGAACAAATTTCTATTACATGTCAAGCACAGAAGCATGCATGCCACCTTCATGGTAAACATAGATAATAGGATGGGCAGACTTAAATTCTCCCCTGGTCTATTTTGTCTTGCCATCCATGAAGCTAGATGAAACATCTGAATATTTGTTTTGGTCAGACTTGAAATGGTATGCAGACTGATTGCCTAGTACTACTTATGAACCTAGACCATTATGCACTGAAATGTAGTTGGCACACTATGAATGCTAATAGGAAAACTCAATAGTGGAACAAACCATCAGTAGTTAAAAGGGAAGATTTTTCATTTGGCATTATGCATTAATGGATATCCTTTGCCAAATCGAGGGTGGTCAGGAATTTCTTCATCTACCCTTATAAGGTAGCACTCAGTATTAGGTTCCTCAATGACTCTAGCTGCAACATTTTCTTCACTTCCTCTCAAAATCCTCGTTTTTGAGACTTTAGTATTCTGCTGGGCGTAATGTTGACCTTTTTACCCAGACTGAACTCTATGTGATGTTTAATTAGGTTCTTTTTGGCAATTTAGAGATGATTCCTTTTGTTGTAGAGGAAAAAAAAAAAACATCCTTTTTCCTTGTTTTTGAGGTTTGCTTGGATCTCATTTACCACCACCTCAAGTACAGATGCTAGGGGTTTTTCATTTCTGGGGTCTCTAACCTCTCTTACCAGACTGACTAGGGCTGCCTCAAGCCTCCTTCTACAGTTTTAGGACTTTTATATGATATATTTTCTCCTGGTATCTTTTATCTGTTTTACCATGCAGTTCACTTTATTTAATTTTTCTATGGCCACAAAGGTTTTCCTATGACCCCTTGGCTAAAAATGTATTCAGCCAAAGATACTAAAGTACTAGGTCTTGAACTAAAAAAAGCCATTTTTTGGAATCGCTATTGTGCACTCACTGTTGTGAAACTTATATGAGAGAGGCCAATGCCTTATTGTTTACAACCCATCCTAGAAGGAGGTATAATGATCTAGTAAAGTTTTCAATATAATCTTCTCCTTTTACATGTCTCCTTAGTAGTATCTAATAATCCTGTAGGGAGTCTTCCACTAAAGAGCTCAAAAGGAATGACTTCTATGGATGCCTGGGGAACTTACTGGATGGCAAATATGAGATAAATCAATAAATTATCCTATTTTTGCTGTTCTCTTATACCACTGTGTTTAACATGGATCTGGATATCCTGTTAAACTGCTCTACCAGGCCATGAGTCTGAAGCTGCTACATAAAAGTTCTAAACTAATTTACTGTGAAACATTGGCAGAGTTGCTGTATACATTTTGAAATAAATTGAGCGCTTTGGTCTGTGAGTATTTCATTTGGTTTGCCTACCCAAAAGAATAGCATGACCACCTACTTTGCAATGGCCTTAGAATTAGCTTTTTAAGGGGGGGTTGCTTCAGAGTATTTGGTTACATATTCCAGCAGAACCAAAATATACTGCTAATCATTACTCGGTTTTACTGTGAACCGACAATGTCCATAGCAATTCTTTTGAAAGTGTATCTGTTATGGGCAAAGCTCTCAAATGGTTTCTAGAAAGCTGAACTGTAAGGATGTTTTTGACAACTTGTATAAAAATTATGTGTTTCTTTTAGTATCTCTGCTAGTAGATCTTTACTAGAATTTGGCTTTTAATTTTGTCCGTACCCCAATGTCCTTCAAGTATGTGACTATGTTCCAGTTTTGTCACTAAAAGACCTAGGTAGTAGCAGATGACATATTGTCTCTTCTTCTTCCCTGGTTACTTGGTATGATAAATTATTTTGGAGCTCAAAGTAGCTCTGCTAACAGCCTCACCCCCCCCCCCACCTTGGGCTTTCTTGAAGTCTGATTATCTCATTTGTGAATCAATTAGCTTGGGTTATACAATGGCAGTCTCTCCTGGGACACAGAAAGCTCTAACTTTTCTCCCAAGACTAAGACAGGGATCTCCATGTTACATTCCTTGCACAGGAATGGTAATGCACATCAGTATTTAGCATAGTTATCTGTCTGTCCTTTCTGTTTGTTATATTTCATATCTGCCAGCTAGGGTACAACATCCTTTTTGTCATCAATAGTCTATCTGGGTGCTGTTGGCTGAAATAAAGCTATTTGGAACACCCCCTTGGCAAAAACAGAAAATTATATTCATAATGAATAATGAAACAATACATGGCCAAATCAGGTAGTAAAAAGTTGCCGAGGAAGCCAGCACTCAATCATATTTTGTAGCATAACGTATACCTCATTGGCTGATACATTCACTTGCAACATCTCCCCCTTTTTTGTTTTACAAAAACACGGAACTATGTCCATAATGGATAATGCACGGCCAATCTGGTAATTAAAAGCACCCACCAAGAGAGCATAATGGATAATGAAATAATGCATGGCCAATAAGGTAATTAAAAGCACCCACCAAGAGAGCAAATATACAGTCATAATCTCTAGTATTACATATACCTCACTGCTTGATCTTTCCATTAGCGCTTATCCATTTTAACTTTGTTATTTTATGCTTTAGTTTCATCTTGATTTCTTTTTTCTTCATTACATGTTTTTTCTTAACTAGATATTTATGCAGCTGTTTGTTATGGTCTGAGAAGTTGTTTAACTCTGATCTGAGTGGATAACAGGATAGTTAACTGTTTTACAGTGATGATAACATTCATCCCCTCCTGCCTCAGTAATACATGATGGTGTTATAATATTTATTAGAATTTGGCCCACATGAGATAACCTCAGTGTGTGTCATTGTTTTTTATAACTGCATCATACTGATCAGAATCACATAGCTGTGGCGAAGTACTGCAGGAGTAAATCAGTGAACCTTTTTAATGTTGGAAGGAATAACTATAGTTATGCTCTTGTTATGGATGACCTGTTTGTCTAGATACTGTATATAAACTGATGAAGTGGAGTTCTAAGATATATTCTTATAGGTGTATTCTAAGGGATATCATTGTTTTTTTAAATACACAAATAGTGTTAAGTTTTGTAAGGTTGGGATCCTACAGATAGCATTTGGTTTGTGTTTTAGTGGTGGTAGTGTGGTGTTTCTGCTGAACACATTCAAGGACATAAGTATGAGACCATTGTTATGTACCACTTATCACCTTATTCAAATCATTATACATGCAAAAAGATTATGGCTATACATTGTTCTATTTCTAATAATAAACAGCAATATGAACGAAAATTTTAAGCTCATCACACAGCTGGAATTTAAGTTTTTGAAACTTCTGAGTTAGCTAACCTAAAAACATTGTATTTACTACCACTAATTAATCACTTAATGAAGTTCATCTCTGTCTTTTCTGGTCCTTGAATACCACCGATTTATATCTCCTTATCAAGTCAGTATGAATTGTTTGTGAGTTTATGTGATTTTAGAGAAATGTAAGTTCAATTGAGCAACTTTTCAGAATTTCAAGGGATTAAGATAGAATAAACAAATTATTCCTAGTGTTTTATTGTGTGATGTTTCTTTATTGCTCTTTTTAATGATCATGTTGTTTTAAAAGTAGCAGAAGGATTTTGGACTTACTCTTTTTGATGGGTGGAAATGTTTGGATAGATTTGCTATTCAAACTAGGAGTATTAGACTCCATGAGGGGAAAGAACATTAATAGAAATTTATGTTTCGTTTTTTTTTTTGCAAAACATTTTGTCTTCTAATGGTGTCTACTATCACTGGTAATAAGAATATAGTTAATAATTTCAAGATTTCTGGATATAAATCTTTCAATAAGCAGTTCAAGATTTCTGGAAGTGATTCAATGTTAACATTATATTACCAGATTTTTGAAGTTACCATTTATTTTATTTATGTATTTATTTTCATTTGTTAACTGGGTTGGTCCAACTGAGCCAAAGGCCCATTTTCAGTGGAGACCCGAGGAGAAAAGCTCCAATTACATATGCAAGACAATCAAAACAGAAAAAGCAATAGCAAATACATAGTTAAAAATATCATATTTACATAAGACTTTGAGTACAATAGGAATAATGACAAGACACATTATAGGAAAAAGATACACAATATCAAACAGAACAGAATTAATTAAATACAATGGTAGTAGATGTATATCCTGAGTAGGAGTAGGAGTATTTACAAGAGCAGATTGTTGGATATTCTAAAATGAAGTGTTGGAAGAGTAAGAAAAGTAGAAAGCAGATAGAAAAAGAGATAGAGAAGCTGAATCAATCAGAAATGGACTAAAGGAAGAAATCAGTCAGAAGTCAGGTAGATGCTTGACAAGGGCAAGACCAGGTGTTGAGAAAATAATGTCTGAGTTCTTATTTGAATTGCAGTTTATGTGGGATGCTTCTTATTTTCGGTGGAAGGGAATTCCAGATGTGAGCTACAGAGTACTTAAACAGGGATTTGCTGATATTATTTGACGGTTTATAGATGTCTAGAAGGTTTTTGTCAGATGTGCAAAGCTGAAGGCAGGGGTTAATGGTGGGATACGGTGTTAGAGGTGGAGGAACAGGAAGTGAGATTATATAGAACTGAGCGTGTGATGTGCAATTGAGAAAGAGACAATTGTTTAGGGAATTTGGGCCATTGTAATGATTTAAGGCCAAGGCAGTGGTGGGATTTACTAGATAGATTAGAAGCAAATCTAGCTACTTTGTTGTATGTTTGTTCTAGTTTGGAGAGAAGTGAAGATTGTAGGAGAGACAATGCTAATGAGGGTTTAGAGGAAGAGGGGAGTAGTTTGTGATTCTGATAAAGGAGACCAAGTTTCTGGTGTTTCTTTTAATGGAATGATGGATGTGTATGTCAAAGTTTAGTTCATTGTTAATTATAACGCCTAGTAATTTTGTATAAGGTTCAGGTCTGATGATGGTGTTGTTATAGGAGGTAATAGAGAAAGTGGATTTGTGAGGTGCCAATATTTTGGGGAGAAAAAGTAAAAGTTTTGTCTTTTTAGGGTTTAGTATCAGTTGATTGTTGGTGAGCCAGGTTTCAATGGATGTGAAAGTGTCCTGAGTAAGGGCAAGGAGATCAGGGATACTATGGGCAGTGGTAATAATGGTGGAGTCATCAGCATATTGTAAGAGTGTGGAGAGGTTAAAGGCAGAGGATAGATTGTTGGTACAAATACTGAATAGAAGAGGTCCTAATATTGAGCCTTTGGGTACAGCAGTGTTGACAGGAAGGAATGGGAAGGTGACAGTTTTCCAGCATATGGATTGTTTTCTATTAGCTACGTAACTGGAAAACCAGCATAGAGATGGGGTGGAGAGATGAAGGTCATGTAATTTATTAATTAGTTTACAGTGAGAGGCAGTATCAAAAGCTTTGGAGAAGTCAAGGAAAAGAGACAAAACTAGTAGATTATTGTAACAGGCTTCAGATACTGTTTGGGTAAATGAGAGCAGAGCTGTAGAAGTACTATGGTGAGGTCTGAAGCCATGTTGGGTGGGAATAAGAAGGTTATCAAGTACGTGTTTCAGTAGTTAAGAGTGGATGCACTTTTCAAGAATGGAAAGTGAGGATAGTATAGCAATAGGACAATAGTTGGAGGGGTCAGTGGAGTTACCTCCATTGTGCAGAGGGATTGTGAAAAAGGATTTCCACAAGTCTGGAATGAGAGATTCAGTAATGGAGTGATTAATAAGAATAGAGACAGGGTAAGCTATAGCACTGCAGCAATTTTAAGGAAGTAGGAATGGTAAATTGTCAACAGAAGGAGAGCAGGGCTGGAGTTTAGTTAGTTGTGATTTGATAAAGCGAGTGGGAACTGGATGAAGGGAGAATGTGTTAGAGGAAGGAGGTCTGGACTGAGAGGATAGAGAGGTAGCAGTAGAGCTATTTGGAGTTAGCTTTCGGATAGTTTTCAATAAAGTAATTGTTTAACAAAGCAGCAGTTTCTGAGGCAGTATTAAGAGGAAATGGGTTGGGGGTAGAATGATTACCTGGGTGGAGGATTTTATTAATGCTAGACCAGAATTTTGTGGGGTTGTTATGTGGGCTACTTTGATAGGAGGCAAAAAGTTTTTTTTTGTCTCTAATAACAATTTTTCTACACTTGTTCCTAAGTTCTTTGTAGTGTTGGAGTAAGGGGGAGTTTTATTTTTGGCTCAGATTTTCCAAGCAGCATCCCTCTGATGAATGATAGAGTGTGTTTGCTTAGATAGCCAGGGGGCATGTTTTGCTTTTACCCTGATTTTCCTGGAAGGTGCCATAGAGTTTAGTACATCTAAAAATAGAGTACTGAAAGGGGTTACAGGATCATTAAGGGAGAGTTTATTAAGGAAGGAACAGTTAATGTAGGATAAAGTAGAGATGAAATAGTCATGGTTGAAGTTTGTCAGGTCACAGCATTCTCTGTAAAGGTGTTCATTGGGAAAGTGTTGAGAGTATCTATGAATATAAATAGGGGAATGATCACTTAGGGAATTTGGGAGAATGCCAGAGTTATGGAAAGATGAGGGTCTGAAGAAAGGATCCAGTCTATTATAGATCCTGAAGTAGAGTTACTATTGTGCCTAGTAGGGCAAGATATGAGTTGGTGGAAGCCGTAAAGATTGAGACTATGGGTAGAAGATAGGGAAGAGAGAGTTGCCCAGTCTATGTTTACATCATCAAGTATGATAGTTTTGTAGGTAACATTTAGAGTAAGCCAAGAGAGAAAGTTTTCAAGGATAGGGATATTGTCCCCTGGAGGAATGTAAGTGGATACAATGGCAAATTCTTTATTGGGATTGAGGTGGCAGTTTACTATTATAATTTCTGCAGGAGTGAAGCTAGGTATGGAAAATGAGAGTGGAGACAGAGTAAGCTAGTCAGAGTAGAGGATAGCAACACCTCCTCCTTTTTTATTTGTTCTGTCTGCCCAGAAGATGTTATAGCCCAGGGGAAGGATTTCTGAGTTGGCAATGTGAGGTTTTAACCAGGTTTCTGAGAGGGTCAGGATGTGGGGGAAGTAGAGGTCAATTAATGAGTGCTGGTCTGTAGTTTTATTAACAATGCTTTGGATGCTGAGTGAAAAGACAGGGATTTAAAAGATGGACTATGGCTGTGAAGAGTTGTTGAAGGGGTTAGGGTGGGGGGTGCTTGCTTGTGAGTGGTGGTGATGGGTGGTCCAGGGTTAGGGTGGATGTCACTATCAAGGAGTAATGAGTCAAAGAAATCGAGCAGTATGGAGAGTAGTACAAGTGTACATGGAGTTATTGTCTTTATACTTGTGGGTAGAGAGTTGCTATGATACACCTTAATGGAAAAGAGGGAGGCAGGGGAGATTAGAAATAGGTGAGGTGAGGTACTAAGTGTGTGGGGGTAGTTATGTGGGGGGATATTATTAGAGAGAGTTGGTGATGGTGATATATATTGCAGAGGTATGTGATATGAGGTAGCTAGTGTTAGTAGGAGGAGAAAGGGGATAAGAAGGTGATGAGGTGACATGGTAGGGTGGAGTAGGCTGAGTATGTGTAAGAGCAGTTAGGTGTAGAAGGTATAATGAGAAAGATAGGTGACTGATTGAGAAAGGGGCTAGGTCAGATGTTGTGAGGAGGAGAAGGTAGATAAGGTGAGAGGTGTTGAGGAGAGATGAAGACATATTGATGAAGATTTATTGGTGGTGGTGGAGGAGTAAGTTTAATTGATAGAGTGTGGGGATTGGACATTTATATTTTTGGCTTACCTATTATATGACTTATTTAAAATGTATTTCTATTAATATTAATGGTTTGAATAATGGTTGCAAGAGGAGACATTTAAACAAATTTCTAAAATTATTTAATTCCCAAATTATTTTTTTACAGGAAACACATTTATTAAAAAAAGACATAGACAGACTTATTATTAATGTTTATGCTGTTTTATCTTGCTCTTAATATAATTAGAAAAAAAAACAAGGATAGCTATTCTGTGGATAAACTCTATCTATGTACCTAAAATCCTATGTATGTACAAGGATGATAAATGATTTTTTGATTCAGTAACACTAGAAATCAAAAGAAAATTATTTATACACTTTCATCAACTTATATTAGATTCCTGGGATAGGACTTAAAACTGTTAAATATCAATTGGATCAAATTATTAAAATCTCAAAGGGCAGCATTAAGTTGGCAGGAGATTTTAATTGTATATTAAACAATGAAGATTCTAATACTATCAGAAAGTGTAGGATACCTGCCTCAGCAAATGCATTAATAGAATTTATAGACTTATTTCATATAAAATATATTAATGAATTTTCAGATTCAGAATTTCTTCTTTATTCATTTTTTCACATAGGCATGGAACACAATCAAGAATAGACAGAGTATATGTTTTGAATGTTTTAACCACTAGACTAGGTAAGGTTAAAGTAGTCTCTTGTCTGCTTTCAGAATGTAATACCATAACTTTTGAGATTATACTAAATTTTAACAATATTTCCATTAAAATGATCCCTGCTTATATAACTAAATTAAAGGATTTCAAATCATTCTTTAAAAAAGAAATTTGGACCTTTATTGAAATTAACATACTTTGGAAATTTATGTATGGGATACTTTAAAAGCATATTTATATGGTAAAGTTGTGAGATGGTATGTTTTAAAGAAGAAGCAATGGGACAAGGTACAAGTACATTTTCAAGAAAAAATTGATAAGCTAAACTTAGATAGACAAAAGGAGAATAATAATTGGGAAAAGAAACTAATACTCTGAATGATAAATACTTAGAATTTTAAATCATAAAATAAGGATTAATTTAGAAAAGATTAAATAATTAACTATTCTATAAATCCAAAGTCCATGCATACGTTAGCTACTAGAACAAAACTGCATATTAAATCTAATCATATCAAATAGAGTACTCTGGGGAAAAGGACTTCTATCCAAAATATATAGAGTGGTTAAAAATACAACAAAATATTACAAATAAAGTTATTGTGAATATTTCAGACTTATAAATAATAACGATCCAGGTGAAAAATAATAAAAAATAATGCCAGTCTCATAAAAACAACTACTTCCTCATTAAATTGAGATTATTCTCTTGGAAATTCACTCACAGAACTTTCATCACAAAATACAGAGCTGAATTAATGTACAAAAAAGAGTGGATAGTTGGAGATGTAAGTTAAATGTTAAAGCTGATTGGCAACATATGTTTTTGATTGTGTTGTACTTAAAACTATTCTGTGATAATATTAATCTTTTTACAGGTTCTATTCAACGATAAATTTATTTAAACCAAGCCACTAATTTTATTTAATATTCCAATTCCTGCTTATTTCCCAAAAATAAAATACATACTTTTATGGAGGATTTTAAGAATAACATGAAAAGATATTACCAAGAATGGGAAAAGTGAATCTACTCCAATTATGAAAGAATTTATAAACATTGCAACTGAGGTTTGTCAACTAGAACTTATTACAATCAAGACAAGAACAACCAGAAACACCACTTCCTATAGCACTTGGAAGAAACTTAAAGACCTGCTAAATAAACAGTTCTTAATACTTAAATAATTAATGTCAGTTTTTGCAATCTTTTATAATTCTCATTGTACAGTAGACACTTCTGCAAATAGTTTTTTTTGTTGTTTTGCTCTTTTAATAGTCCTTTTTAAATTGTTTTTCTTTCTTAAGTTATGTAATTCTATACATTCCAAATGTTATTAATTATATGAATGTTAAAGCCAGAATAAAAATATTTGAATGATAAAAAAAAATGAGAATGACTTGTTGAACTGCCTGGTTTCGCCTTTAGACTTAAGGTTGTAACAGTAATTCCCCTGAAGAAGGAAAGATTTAGAAAGTAGCTGAATAATTGCAAGTTGGTCAGTTTTATTTTTGACCCAAGAAATGCTATGGGTCAAAGTCTGTTGTGTAGGCTGGTGTTGTTCCTGAAAGCATATCATTTGGAAGAAGACCATCATGATTGATTATTGTTCCTGAATGTATATTATTCAAAAGAAGGTAATTAGAATTGATTAGGATTACAACAGAAGTCATGTTTGTCTAAACTAATTATGTTCTGTTACCGTCAAGGGAAAATACTATCAAAGCGCTTTTTTATGGATTTAATTAAAGCATTTGACAGCATGCGTCAGAGGAGGCTAGTGATAAGTTTGCTCAGAATTTATTTGCACTCCTATTTATTTATTTATTTATAGTTGCTTAACAGGGTAGTGCACTGATCAATACTGACCAATTTCAGGCTCAGCCTATGACTGTCCTATTAACTGAGTATGGCTAATAAGGACAATCTTTTGGGATTATACATTTATACATGTATTTGTATTACAAGAATTTAAGGAAAGGATAAAGTGTTTTGGACAGTAAAGCATTTTTCTGATTAGAGGACACTATGTTGTCACAGGTGACTTCCATCTTTCATTTGATAATGTGAGGAGTAGGAAGATCTGTGCACAGTGATGTGGAGCAAATATGGTTACTGGCATCATAGTTGTATATGCAGGATGGATATCATCAAGTAGATAAATTAAGAAGATGTAGGAAGGGAGAAATCCAAGTCCAGAACTGTTTGTCTCATTCAACAGGTTAATAAGAGCAGGTAAGTGAGATGCTCAAGCAGCATTTTCATTTTCTGACCACAGTTTAGCCCTACTGAGAATGAGATGGCTACAGAAGATGACCAGAATGGTTTATGTGAAGGTAACCTAGTAGGGTGTTAAGAAGGTGTGCTTTTAACATGATGTTCAATAAATTTGAGAGGTACATGTAGAAAGGAAAGGTATCATGGGTACCTTGTTATTTGTTTTTCAAATAGAAATTATTGCATTTTTAACAGAAGGACAGAGATATCTAACTGCTTGGAAAAACTGAAGCATCTACAGTAGCTTGTACAGATGGGAAAGAGTAGGGAAATTAAGTCTAGTCAGATTAAAATTCAGAGTTACATCAAAAACAGGAAACATTTTGCTATGATCAGCAACATATGCTGTGAAAGGGGAGGATGTAGAGTGCCTTTACAACAGGGAACAGAGAAAATAATGGAACAGTATATGGGTAAATATTGTTAGATGCAGGAGAAAGGCAGCTGAGTAGAGAGTTTATTTTATTTATTTATTTTATTTATTTTATTTTACATTTGTTGACCGGGCTAGTCTAGCTGGATACATGTCCTTTTTCAGTAGAGGCCCGGGGAGAAAAGCTCCAACAAAATGACAAGACATTTTTACATTTCAACTCAAAATAGTAAGGATTGACATAGGATAAAAAAAAAAATACAAAAGGCTATACATGCTGAATATAGGACATACACATAGTCTAAAGCATTGTGAAGACAAGAGTTAAAGGTAATGAACTCTGAGAAGGGGTGGAGTCAAAGGTGGAGAGGGGTCGATAAGTTAGTCTGGTTCGGAACAGGGGCATAGCTAGTGTGATTTAAGATATTCTTTGAGATTATTTTTGAATTAAGTGAGGTCAAATTTCTTAGGTGGATTGGAAGGGAATTCCAGGGTTTTCCAATGGAGTTAGCGTAGAGAGCATCACCACCCATATTCTTTGATTTAATGGTGAGTATTTGAACACTACTTGAGGATCGAAGGCAGTTAAGGTTGGTATAGGGGGTCAATATACTGTTCAGTGATGGGGTTCTATCTGGATGGTTGATTATTTTGAAAGCTTCAGTGAGTTGATTAAGTTTGAGAAGATTGGGCAATTCCAACCAGCCAATTTTCTTAAGGTTAAGGCAGTGGTGGGTTCGATAAGGTGCTCCAGTTACAAATCTGGCAATATGATTATAGGCAACAGTAAGCATACTGAGTTCTCGCTTTCTAAGAAAAGAGAGTACTGGGGAGGCATACAAGAGGGTGGAGAGGAGATGGGTGCGAGCAATAGTAAGTTTGGTAGTGGGGGTTAGAAAGTTCTTTATTCTGTACATGGACCCGAGTTTCTTGTTAACAGTTTTAATAGTTTGGGTAATGTGAACGTCAAATTTGAGCTTATGGTCAATGGTGACGCCTAATAGTTTGGTACTAGAGACAGGGTCAATGATGGTGCCATTGATGGATACAACATGGAAGGAGATGTTGATTGTAATAGGAAGTTCTTTCACAGGGGGTGTGGATACAGAGGGGAAAAATATAAGCAGTTTGGTTTTAGACGGATTGAGTATGAGTTTCAGCTCGGAGAACCATTTTTCAACTATTGTGAAACAATGCTGAGTGGTTGTTTGTAGTTTTGAGAGAGAGGTGTCTGAGCAGATCAGAGTGGAGTCATCTGCGTATTGAATGCAGGTGGTTTTAGGGATGACAGAGTGGAGGTCATTTATGAATATGGAAAAGAGAAGGGGACCAAGTATCGAGCCCTGAGGAACACCAATGGTGTTTGGGAGCAGGTCAGATAGCCTGTTTTGCCATTGGACAGCTTGTAGCCTACCTGAGAGATAATCCTTGAACCAGCTTAGGGCTTGGTTGTCAAGATGTAGGTTGTCCAGGGTGGAGAGTAGAAGCTGGTGATTAACCATATCGAAGGCTTTCGATAGATCAAGAAAGAGGGCGGAGGATATAAGTTTGTTATTGTGGTTCTTATTGATAGAGTCAATGAAGGAGAGTAGGGCAGTGGTTGTACTGTGGTAAGGGCGAAAGCCATGCTGGGAGTTAGACAAGAGATTATTGTGGGTTAGGTGGTGAAGGAGCTGTTTATGAACACATCTTTCCATAATTTTCGCTAGAGGGGATAATATTGCTATTGGCCTATAGTTGGAGGTTTCAGTGGAGGTACCTCCTTTGTGAAGAGGTATAATGTATGAAACCTTCCAAATAGTGGGAATGGTAGCTTCAGTTATAGTCCTGTTGATCAGGATAGATATGGGATAGGCGATTGCGTCTGACGCGATTTGTAAGTATTCCGCTGGGAGGTGATCCGCTGCTAGGGTAGTTGGTTTAAGTTTTCTTAGGAGGGTAGAAATACAGGTGGTAGAAACTGGTTCAAGGCTAAAGGAGGGGGGGACAGAGTTATTCGTATGAGTGGAGGGAGTGGAGGAGGTAGTTAGCTGACTAGCTAGGGACTGGATGGTTTCAGTAAAAAAAGAGTTAAAGGTGTTGGCTATGTCTTCTGGGTCTATCCCTATTAGTTTCTCAGGGGTGGGGGTGGTAGATTTACCTGGGTGGAGAAGGTTGTTAAATCCTGCCCAGAACTTCTTTGGGTTATTCTGGTGCTTATTCTGAAGGTGGCAGAAGTACTGTTTTTTGTTCTGGATAATGGCAGATTTAGTGGTGTTTCTAAGCTGTTGAAATTTGATGCGGTCTAGGGGGGTTTTGGTGGCTCTCCATTTATTCCAGGCCTGGTCGCGGAGTTTGATTTTGGTTTTAGTTTGACTAGTTAGCCAGGGAGTTATCCGTTCCTTGGATCTAATTTGTCGTTTTGGGGCATGAGAGTCAAGTATGTTAAGGAACATGTCATTAAAGTGGGAAACACTCTCCTGGAGGGGTAGGTTTTTTAGAATAGACCAGTTATAGGACTTGAGTTCTGCACGGAATAGTTGTGGGTCAAAATTCTTTTTGTTTCTGACTATTCTGTATAAGGTGGGGTTGGTGGTTGGGCATTTATGTTTAATGATATAGGTAATAAGGTGGTCACTGAGGTCGTTTGGGAGGGTCCCAGTGGTGTAATTTTGTGATTCCTTATTGGTAAGAATCCAATCAGTGGTGCTCTCTTTTTGTTGGGTATTGCCAATTCTAGCTATGCCAAGTTGGATAAAGTAAGGGTGACTGAAGCCTTTTAGGAAAAAAATGATACAAGGGAAGATGTGTACATGTACCTGCAGGACAGTGGTAATGATCTCTTAGAGAGGCCAAGAAAGATATAATTATGGTTATGTTTTTGAAAGAAGGGACTGTGTTTCTTGGCATGTTGCAATACAGAGACTATACTTGAATGGTGGAAAAAAGTAAATTAGGTATGGGCCATTTATTAAGAGAGATATACAGCAGAGGTTAACTTGCTTAGAAATTAATATCGTTAAACATAAAGATGTTAGTATTTAATGTGGCACTAACAAATCTCATAGCAAGGATTACTTTATCCAAACTATATTTCACTCATCCAGGCTATTTCTGATGGCATTGGTGGCAGTCTGTGGAAGAAAGAAATGACTGACTGACCCCTGATGTAGTTTTATGTGTGTTTACTAGCATTTTGTCATTTGACTTGGTATATTCTTCCAGTACCCTATTATATTTTTCCATTTTTTGTCATTTGACTATATATATCTTTTTCAGTAGACCCCATACTTTAATCTCATCTCAGTGCATATATTTTTTTCCTCTAAATTACTAGAAATTATCTCCTTCATTCTGCTTGTAACTCAACTTTTGTGGTTCACCTGGCATAGTGTGATAAATATGACACTTTCTACACTTACTTCATCAATGGAAACCACTAGAGTCATGAATGTCTATATATATGTGTGTGTGTGTGTGTGTGTGTGTGTGTGTGTGTGTGTGTGTGTGTGTGTGTGTGTGTGTGTGTGTGTGTGTGTGTGTATATATATATATATATATATATATATATATGTGTGTGTGTGTGTGTGTCAATATATATATATATATATATATATATATATATATATATATATATATATATATCTATAGAGAGAGAGAGAGAGATAGATATATGTTGTGTGTGTGTATATTTATATATGATAGGGATCATCACTGCTAAGCATCATAGTACCATATCTTGCTGTAACATAAAGTGATAGTTTTGAACCCAGCTTCAGATAAGTGGTAATGCAATGATCTGCATTGCTATTAGAAATTGTTCAGGAAAGGCTAGATTTGAAATCATAGTCAAAAGATACTCCCTGCTTGAGGGGGGGGGGGGGGGGGGCTAGGGATTCTAAGCAACATGTTGAGTTCAGCTAAGAGTTCCAGACATAGGGTCCCAAAAAGAACAGACATAATCAATTTCCAGGGCAAAAGAAGAAGGTAAAAAAGGAAGATGGATGATATAAATAAGGAGAGTGATCTAGAAGAGTTTAAAGCTGCACTGAAGGAAGAATAAATGTACACTTTGTTCTGAAAGCTGATGGCATGTAGAAGATATTGAGGACATGAAACAATAAAACAAACAGCAAGGATAAGTGGACAAACTAAAGGAAAGACTCAGAGATATGGAGAAAGGTAGAGATGCACTGAGAGCACAGGTACAAGAACATAGCAGAGAACTGGTGGAGCTGTAGAGCAAGCTATAGTGGAGGTTGGGAAAAGCTTACGACCAGGAAAATAGGTTGAAAAGAAATAATATGTGCATAACGAACATCTCTGAAGAAATCCATGAAAACCAGCCTTCAAAGGATTCAGAAAAAGCTAATTTAAAGGATGTATGGGGTCAGTGAGCTAGGACATGAACACTGGAGTCATGTTAATCTCTCTGCTCAGCTTCAAAATAAGTGAAAAGCAAAACACAGCATGTATCCATGCAGCCTGCCAAACTAGAAAAAACTAAACCAGCAAACAAAAATGGAATGGGCTCACATAGTGACCACAACCACAAATGGCTGTTTCATATTGTATAGATCCTATTTCAAGAAACAGGCTTTAGACCATAATAAATAAAAAATTTCTAATAAAAATACAGTACATTGGTTAAGTGCTTTGTCCCTGTAGGTATGGGACTTCATCAGATGTCCTTCATCAGTTTTATTAGGCTATTTGATGAATTATTTTGTGAAGATAATTGTGTTTGGTGATTTCAACGTTTGCTGATAAGCCATTTGCTGAAATTGTTATTCGATGCATGAACATAGACCCATAAGGAAGAGGAGGGGTAGGAGAAATACCCCAAATATCTATGAATTCAGAAGGGCCACACCCTACATGCCACAAAAGAGAGATATTGGAATAAAGAAAGAAAAAAAAAATGGTTGATATATGGGAGAAGAGTGGAAAGAACACATATACAACCAAGGAAGGATGGATGCTGTCCAAATGACAGTGATACCAGTAATCACACACATTTTAAGGAATATGCCAACAGATTCCATGCCAAAAGAACTGTCGGGCATGCTGAAGGAAACAGAAACATAGGTGAACATGGTATGAGAATGAGGACAGGGAAGAACAGCCTGAGACTATGCAAGAAAAAGGAGGCTAGTGTCAGCCTGACATACCCAAAATTGTACTGTCACAGAACATTCGAAGATGGCTAGAGAAAATAGGGAAAACAAAACAAATAACTGAATATGAAGAAGGCTGTACAAAGGTGGAAAAACATGAAGCAGGTGCACAAAAATAGGTAGGAATGGGGGGAAGAAATGGCTAGGGAGGTTCATAGGGTTTGGAGAAATAAAGAAATGGAAGGAGAAAGGAATAAGGGGAAGAGGGCCTGACAATGTCCATTGAATAGACCAGTCTTCAAAACACTATAGGAACTAATACTGGAAGTTAGATTTTTTAAAGAAAGTTTGGTGAAGATATATCAGATTATGGGACAAATGGCTGGAGAGACTACAGGAGGAAAGTAAAAAAAGGAAACAAGGAAAATGGGTTACAGAAGGGGTAGAACCATGGGACAACTGGAAACAGTTGAGAAAAGGAATGACTAGAAGAATTTACAAGGACCTGGGAGAGGTGAGGGACATCAGAAGGAGGTAAAGAAAGGAAGAGGGAATGACCGCAGGGCAGAGGAAATGGAAGCTGATAACCAAAGTTATGAAATATGCAGAAAATATACAGGTTAGGAGATCAAATCAAGAGGATGTATTTAATTAGTTAGTTAGTTATTTATTATTTAATTTATTTGGCATTTGCTTACCGGACCCTAGGATCTTTCAGAAATCAACTATAGATATTTTAAATCACAAAGTATCATGTTACACTATAAAACATAACAGTGAAAAAATGTAAAGAGAAAAACATAGAACATATGTTTTATGGTAGAGTGCAATGAAAAAACAATAACATGAGTTGGAGAAAATATGTGAGGAAAAACTCAGTAGTCATATTATTTATTACATAGATTAATATGTGATAAATGAAACCTGAGACAATTCAAATGAGATATTTAAAGAGATATTAGAGACAGTGAGAGGAAACTGATTGTTGTCTTAGTATGAGAGATGGTGTTCATATTATGGTTATAGAAGGAAGAAGGAAGAATGATGGAGACAAAGAGATTATAAGAAGAGTGCATGCCAGGGTATCTTCAGGTAGCTTAGTCAATTAGGGAGGAATGCGAAAGAGGTAGAAGAAAGGTCTGCAGAGATTAAGTGGATAAGGTAAGGTAGTGGGAAAATAAAAGAAAGGAGTGGAGTAGGAGGCTGGAAAGGATTGTGAAGTATGATTTAGGTTGAATGGGGTTCAATGAAGTATAGTGAGTAAGTTCAACCAGGATTGGCACAGGAGTAGGTCCAAGATTTTGTAAAGCTTTCTATTAAGGAGCTTTTAAAAAGTCAAAAGGCTAGTAGGTTTAACATGTTGAGTTCAGCTAAGAGTTCCAGACATAGGGTCCCAAAAGAACAGACATAATCAATTTCCAGGGCAAAAGAAGAAGGTAAAAAAGGAAGATGGATGATATAAATAAGGAGAGTGATCTAGAAGAGTTTAAAGCTGCACTGAAGGAAGAATAAATGTACACTTTGTTCTGAAAGCTGATGGCATGTAGAAGATATTGAGGACATGAAACAATAAAACAAACAGCAAGGATAAGTGGACAAACTAAAGGAAAGACTCAGAGATATGGAGAAAGGTAGAGATGCACTGAGAGCACAGGTACAAGAACATAGCAGAGAACTGGTGGAGCTGTAGAGCAAGCTATAGTGGAGGTTGGGAAAAGCTTACGACCAGGAAAATAGGTTGAAAAGAAATAATATGTGCATAACGAACATCTCTGAAGAAATCCATGAAAACCAGCCTTCAAAGGATTCAGAAAAAGCTAATTTAAAGGATGTATGGGGTCAGTGAGCTAGGACATGAACACTGGAGTCATGTTAATCTCTCTGCTCAGCTTCAAAATAAGTGAAAAGCAAAACACAGCATGTATCCATGCAGCCTGCCAAACTAGAAAAAACTAAACCAGCAAACAAAAATGGAATGGGCTCACATAGTGACCACAACCACAAATGGCTGTTTCATATTGTATAGATCCTATTTCAAGAAACAGGCTTTAGACCATAATAAATAAAAAATTTCTAATAAAAATACAGTACATTGGTTAAGTGCTTTGTCCCTGTAGGTATGGGACTTCATCAGATGTCCTTCATCAGTTTTATTAGGCTATTTGATGAATTATTTTGTGAAGATAATTGTGTTTGGTGATTTCAACGTTTGCTGATAAGCCATTTGCTGAAATTGTTATTCGATGCATGAACATAGACCCATAAGGAAGAGGAGGGTAGGAGAAATACCCCAAATATCTATGAATTCAGAAGGGCCACACCCTACATGCCACAAAAGAGAGATATTGGAATAAAGAAAGAAAAAAAAAATGGTTGATATATGGGAGAAGAGTGGAAAGAACACATATACAACCAAGGAAGGATGGATGCTGTCCAAATGACAGTGATACCAGTAATCACACACATTTTAAGGAATATGCCAACAGATTCCATGCCAAAAGAACTGTCGGGCATGCTGAAGGAAACAGAAACATAGGTGAACATGGTATGAGAATGAGGACAGGGAAGAACAGCCTGAGACTATGCAAGAAAAAGGAGGCTAGTGTCAGCCTGACATACCCAAAATTGTACTGTCACAGAACATTCGAAGATGGCTAGAGAAAATAGGGAAAACAAAACAAATAACTGAATATGAAGAAGGCTGTACAAAGGTGGAAAAACATGAAGCAGGTGCACAAAAATAGGTAGGAATGGGGGGAAGAAATGGCTAGGGAGGTTCATAGGGTTTGGAGAAATAAAGAAATGGAAGGAGAAAGGAATAAGGGGAAGAGGGCCTGACAATGTCCATTGAATAGACCAGTCTTCAAAACACTATAGGAACTAATACTGGAAGTTAGATTTTTTAAAGAAAGTTTGGTGAAGATATATCAGATTATGGGACAAATGGCTGGAGAGACTACAGGAGGAAAGTAAAAAAAGGAAACAAGGAAAATGGGTTACAGAAGGGTAGAACCATGGGACAACTGGAAACAGTTGAGAAAAGGAATGACTAGAAGAATTTACAAGGACCTGGGAGAGGTGAGGGACATCAGAAGGAGGTAAAGAAAGGAAGAGGGAATGACCGCAGGGCAGAGGAAATGGAAGCTGATAACCAAAGTTATGAAATATGCAGAAAATATACAGGTTAGGAGATCAAATCAAGAGGATGTATTTAATTAGTTAGTTAGTTATTTATTATTTAATTTATTTGGCATTTGCTTACCGGACCCTAGGATCTTTCAGAAATCAACTATAGATATTTTAAATCACAAAGTATCATGTTACACTATAAAACATAACAGTGAAAAAATGTAAAGAGAAAAACATAGAACATATGTTTTATGGTAGAGTGCAATGAAAAAACAATAACATGAGTTGGAGAAAATATGTGAGGAAAAACTCAGTAGTCATATTATTTATTACATAGATTAATATGTGATAAATGAAACCTGAGACAATTCAAATGAGATATTTAAAGAGATATTAGAGACAGTGAGAGGAAACTGATTGTTGTCTTAGTATGAGAGATGGTGTTCATATTATGGTTATAGAAGGAAGAAGGAAGAATGATGGAGACAAAGAGATTATAAGAAGAGTGCATGCCAGGGTATCTTCAGGTAGCTTAGTCAATTAGGGAGGAATGCGAAAGAGGTAGAAGAAAGGTCTGCAGAGATTAAGTGGATAAGGTAAGGTAGTGGGAAAATAAAAGAAAGGAGTGGAGTAGGAGGCTGGAAAGGATTGTGAAGTATGATTTAGGTTGAATGGGGTTCAATGAAGTATAGTGAGTAAGTTCAACCAGGATTGGCACAGGAGTAGGTCCAAGATTTTGTAAAGCTTTCTATTAAGGAGCTTTTAAATATGGATAGGTTAGAAATAGTTCTGGAGGTTAGAACTAAGGAGTTTTTTTTTCTTCTGAGTACAAGTATAGGCTTTGTCCAGGGGATTTATTTGGTTTATTTATGGTGAGAAGTTATTTGTCTTCCAATCTAAGAGTTCTTTTAGGAAAAAAATGTTGATTAAAGGAGTAAGAGCTGGACAGACTAATGGTTTGTGTATGATTTTATATTCTGTTATAAGCTGAATGTAGGAGAGGTGGAAGGGGAGTTCCAGCCAGCTAAGTGCATGCAGAGCCTTACAGTGATGGGTAAAGCATGAATTGGTAGCAAACTTGGACATTTTGTTGTAGCAGCCTTCAGGTTTGCTTTTTATGGAGAATTATAAATTGCTTAGAATTGTTACTCCATAAAGTAGGGAGGGCAGAAGGTAGATTTTGTCTAGGATAATTTTTGTGGATGTGGTCAGAATTTTTTTTTCTGTATAGCATGCCTAGTTTTTGATGGGTTTTCTTGAAATTGTTTTGGATGTGGAGGTCAAATTTAAGATTATCATCTATTATGACTCCTAATAGTTTGGTATGGTGGACTAATTCAATTTCAATTTCATTTGCTGAGAAGATTTTGAAAGATGCTTTGGTAGGGATATGAGTTTTTAGGGTAAAGAGGAGTTTATTTTTGGGAGTTGAGCAGAAGTTGTGCTCTTGTAAGCCAGGTTTCTATGGAAATGACAGCTTGCTCAGTAATTTCTTGGAGGTGAGCTAAGGTGTCTGAAGAGCAGATAATGGTAGAATCATCTGCATTTTGAATCAAGGTGTCTTCACAAGAAGACAAATACAGGTTATTGATAAAATGTTGAATAGTAGAGGGTCAAGGATTGATCCTTGTGGGACTCCTGTGAAATTGGGAAGGTATACAGAGATGGATCCTTGCCATTTTACAGCTTGTTGCCTGTTGGCAAGATAGCTACTGATCCATTGAATAGATGGAGATGATAGATCCAGGGTGGAAAGTTAATTGAGGAGTTTACTGTGAGAGACCATGTCAAAGGCTTTATATAGAGCTATAAATACCATACAAGTTTACTAGAGTTGAGAGCCTTATTTACAGTGTCTGTAAATGACAGTTGTGACGCCTGTGCACTGACCCAGCAATCAAGGAGCCTCAGTCCTCACCTTTAACACCAGTGAGGGGCGTCCATATAGGGAAAGGATAAGAAATACACACACAGTAAATTACAATTTCCCTTAAGAGCACACAGAGATCACAGTCAGTCTGGGGCTGGTTTTTCCCTTTCTCTCCAGGTCCCCAATAAGACTCCCCACTGGCACAGCAATATGGTCCAGATCTCAGCCTATTGGGCAAGCTTAAACCTCCAGCACCCTCTCTGTCCAACCAGTGCTTCATGTCCATGCCCAAGTTGCTGACACACACACACTTTGAGATAAGAGTTATATACAACCACCAGACACTCCTGGGGAAGGCTGGCACAGGTTTTCCAGCTGTGCCCTTTTTACCCAGACTACATGGTAGAAATCACTACCACCACCCACTAATATTTATCAGCTAACAAAATGCCCTTATGAAAGGGTGTCCTAATTATACTATGCAATATTATTATCCAAATGATACATGCAGCTGGACAGTCAAGGCTTATTGGAGTGGCTTGGCCAGTATCACTAAATACAAGCAATGTACTCTTAGAGCTTAAATTATCTCTACACAAAACAGCCACAGCTGAAAGGTTTAAAAATATTTAATAATAAATAATAAAAACACAAGACAATACTTCTTACTACACAGTGCTAGTCAAGAGTTCAGAGATCACAGAAAAATGCTTAAAATAATACAGCAGAATAGTTCTGGCATTGATACAGAAAAAAAAAACTAATTGAATCTTCCTAGATCCTAGCTATATCTAAGAAAAAACACAGTTCTAAAATAAACTTACATATAGAGCAAAGCAGTGCTGGTGATGTTGGATGTTCTGAAGACAAATGCTCTCATTCTTTATGTCTTTAAACTGATAACACAGTACCACTGATTCACTTCAGATTACATTTCTTTCTGGTTCCCAGGCTAACAGAAACTCAGAGGTTAATAGCCCTTTTGATCTTGCAGCTGGTCAGCAAGCCAGAGCAATAAAAGAAATTATATATGTAAATTCTAGCCATTAACTTGGGCCTCAAAACAATAGGCAGAATGCCTCCCTCTAGACATCTCGGTTCTGAGTTTTAGATCAAAGAATTTCACAATGCTTGACTAATCAGCTTTCTTACAGCAGAGTGCACTGTTGTTACATTTTTTTTCCATTCAATATCCAATACAGTCTTTTTACATTTAAGAGAACAAGCCTGTAGCTTACATTAATATTTACAAATGACAGAATTATCTACAAAATTCTAGCTAGCTAGGCTGGCAGTCTTCACCTATCTTCACAATGCAGTGGAGGTGGTGTGGTCTGGCCAAAATCCATGTTGTGCATTGGTGATTAGCTTATTTTGTAAGAGAGAGTGGAAAAATTGTTGATGTATACATCTTTCAAGGATTTTAGAGAGGGGAGACAGGATGGCTACGGGATGGAAATTTGTAATGTCAGTGGAATTACCTCCTTTCTGTAAGGGGATAATATGTGCCATTTTCCTCAAGTTAGGGCCACGACATTTTGTTACTGATATATTAATAAGAATGCTGCTTGGGTATGCTATTGCATCTGCAGATAGTTTTAGGTATTCCAGGAGAAGGTTGTCGGCTAAGGAGGAACAAGATTTTAGTTTATGTAAAAGCTTTTTTATGAGAGTAATAGAAACTGGCTGAAAGGTAAAGTGGCTGCAAGTGTGTTGGAGATGTTGCATTAAGGTTAGTTTTGTGAAGGAAATGTTCTAGGGTCTAAGGCAGGGAAAGTTAGCTGTATGGAAGGGGGTGCATTAGATGAGTGTGAGGTTAAGTTGGCTATGCATTGTATGAAGTATGTATTGAAATAGGTAGCTGTTTGAAGAGGGGTAATGTCTGAGTATAGGCTGAGATCCTTTTTTGTACCTAGGTTGATGAAAGACAATATGGACAACCAAAATGTTTTAAGTTGCTTTTATAGTTATCTTGTAAGTCAGTATAATACAAATTTTTATCTCTATTAACTTGTTTCTTGACTTGGTTTCTTAGCTGTCTGAATAGTTGCCAGTTTTTGTCATTTTTATTATTTTACCACTTAATCAATGTTTTGTCTCTGTCTTTCATAAGGAGTTTACATTGGTTGGTGAGCCATAGATTATGGTTGTTTTTTAATTCTTTTTGTATGATATGGGGCTAAGGTGTTAAGAATATTTAGAAATGCTGCATTGAAGTATTTAACTGCATCATTTAAAGGGAGTCTTTTTAAGATGGACTAGTTACCTATTTTCAGAGCTTCACTGAAAGACTCCTTTTAGAAATTGGAGAGATTATGGGTAGTTTTGAGGTTATATTCCTTTGTTAGTTGTGTAATACTCCTGTGAGTATAAGCTGGCAGCTGGTTAGTTAGTGTAACAGTGAGGGCACCTGAGGAGGTAAAATTAGATGAGTTGTTAACCAGAATCTAGTCCAGGATAGATTGTTGGGAGTTATCTTTTATTCTTTGATTTGATGTTTAATTGGGACCTGGGTTGGGGGCGGAATTCACTGCATTGATGTATGGTAGAGAAGTATGGTTAGTTTATTATGGCATTTTAACAGAGACGGGTAGAAGTATTACCTTATCATTGGAACTGACATTTTTAGTATTTTGTGGTTACTACAGTGGAATGGAGTTATGGAAAATAAGCTTGAAGAGATTTTTGAGTAGCTAGCACAACGATGGTTTATAGGAGAGAATGAAGCAAAATTTGAGGTGTGCTTATTTCTTATTTCTACAGGTGTGGATGTTAGGAATGAGAGGAGGAGGATGAATAAGGTGATACTGGAGAGAAGCAGCATGCTTAGTGTTGTAAACATCATTCAGTATGTTGAGGTGAGGTAATGAGCAATGATAATAGTATAGAGAATAGGTAGGTTTTGATGGAGAGGGAGCACAAGAAGTGGGTGGAGATGGCATAACAAGAATAGTTTGTGACTGGATAGTGCAGTTAGATACAGGATAAGAGGAATAGTTGAGGAGTAAGTGAGGTATAAGTGTAGAAGTAGTATAGGAGTGTGGGAATTGGGGGCAAAGCAGGGGAGAGGAGTGAATGCGAGGGCTGAAAGGAGTAGGTCGGCCCATGGTGAAGTAAAACAGGAAGTAAAATAAATCTAATTGTAAAGACAGTAACACAAGCTGCTGGACTGATGTTAACATACACCTAAATTAACTGCAACAGGCAGTATTGCAATGACTTTGGATCGAAATGAGGTTATAGTAGCTGGAGAAACACTTGAGATGAGGGGAGGGCTAATCAGGTACTTCAATGGAATGCAGTTACTGTGCTCCCAACAGATGGTTTACCTCCAAAAACATTCAGTGAGGTAGACTGTTTATGGCATCAAAGACAAAGTCTTTAAACTCTAAATACCCGACGTGAGTCAGAGCATTTAAGTTTATTGTTATGGGCTTTTATTGCTTTTGCAGGAAAAATTTACACTGCTATAGTAAAATTTGCTAAAGTGTTAATTTAGCTTCACCTTCAACAGTAGAAAGCCTGTAGGTATGGGTGGGAGTGGGGGTGGGTGGAGGTGTGCCTCCAGCAGATTCAACATCACAGTACAGACCACACTGATGTAGAAGTGAAGGAAAAGAATTAAGTTTAGTTTGATTCTAAGAAACTCTCTTACATAGATTGTACACAGATGGTATTTAACACCCAAATGACAGTCAAGGAGGGCAAATACAAGGCGCTGGAGATGTGAAAAGGGAAAAGCTGGGTTGATGAATATGTGTTGTATGTGCCAGTGGGCACAAGAAGTATAAAAAATGTCAGTAGAAACATGGAAGAAGACATATAATAAGGAGCGTGAAGAGGTTAAGGAGAGACAGTGAAGGATGGTGGGAAAGGTATAGGAAAGAGGTAAGGCTTAATGCAACAGAAGTAAGAACTTTATAGCAAAGCATTAGAAAAGGAGGGAAGAATCACCAAGAGCTGGATAACAGATTCCTAGATATCTTTAAAAACAAGCCCAGCAGTAAATGGTATCAGGAAGCACACAGTTATACATTCAAACTGCATAAACACTCAACCTTATTAAAAATAAAAAATATGTTCAGCTACAGCTCTTTCATCCTTCTGTTCCATGGACAGGATGTGTGCATGTGCACAGGTAAGCAGGGTTTAAACAGCTTAGGTTTAGAGTGTGGGTTAGGGTAAGGGATTGATTTAGTTGTGTGGGTGTATGTGTTTTGTTGTGTTTGTATAAATGTTTCGGATTTAGGGCCCTGTCCCTAACCCCAGCCTGGCACATTAACTTACCAAAACTCCTTTCCATAAGAGTATCACAATTCAGGCAAACTAAGTCTACTTGTGAAATTAATGTAAGGGTTTGATGTTTTAGGGTGTCCAGTCAGAAAAAGAAAGTGGTTTCTTTATTTTTTGATTACTTTGTTTTCATTTTATTGTTTTTTTTTTTATGTTATTGGCTTTCAGAGGAAATTGATGTTTTGAATGTTGATGTTTCTGCACATTGACAATCAGTAGCATGCGCACACACACATACACATACACATTTATAGGGGACTCCTCATCATAGCAATACCAACACAATACATCAATATTCATCAAAATGACCACAAGTTTTCAAAATCCACAAATTTGAAAACAAACCATGCTACATTTATATGTCAGCTCTAAGATTGCACAACAGTGAGGAAAGGACAAAACCCCATTCCCCACTGTCATCCAACTTTGGCTACGTTTTGTTGACAGAGGTGTATTTTGGTATAGAAATGCAAAACTGTTAAAATGAATATGTGAGCAAACCAGTGGGAACCCACACATGTATCTATCTATTTATCTGTCTATAGATAAATACATATATATAATATATGATTATATGTCTATTGAGAGAAATATTTATTAAACTTCATTAACTTGATTAATAGACCTCAGATGTCACTTTCATCAACTTGCAAAATGAAGTGATATAACCATATTGTAATTTTGTTTTCCAAGTTGCACATAATAAATAAAATACATTGTTTTTACTCCTCTCCACCCACTTTAGTAATCTGTGCTAAGCAGAACCCTAACCCTGCCCCTGCCCCTGCCACTAACCCTAACATGCATCTTAACTTAAAACCCCCTTCCTAGAACTCTACTAGTATTCAGACAAATTGGAACTGAAGGTGGTCTGGTTATGGGTGGTACATCTGAAAAGGAAATGTATTCCCCTTTTAAATATAGTGATTGCCAATGGCAATGTATTTGATATAACATGTTGACCATTCATTATATAAGCATACATATATCTATCTAAGTATATCTATATATATTTATATCTATCTATATATTATATTATATATATATATATATATATATATATATATATATATATATATATATGTGTATGATATATATAGATATATATGTATATGTGTATATATGTGTGTATATATATATATATATATATATATATATATATATATATATATATATATATATATCCATATCTGTATATCTGGATTATAGATATTACTATATCTAGTTGGTCTCTCCAAACACCATTATATTGGGCGACTTCAACTACCCAAACATAGACTGGGAGCATTACTCTAGCTCCAACACCCTAGCCCAAAGGTTCCTAGAATTTATAAACTCAAATGCTATGGAACAACTTGTTACCACTCCCACAAGAGGGGAAAACATACTGGACCTGATCATCACCAACATGGGGACTCTATGCTCTAGACAAGAAGTGTATCCCTCACTGGTAAGATCAGACCATAAACTAATCTCACTGGATATTCACATCCCGACACCACCCCCTGCCCAGAAAACCACAGTGAAAAACTTCTCTAAAGCAAATTTCACACTCCTCAAAACCAAGGTGGAATCCTTCAAAGCCCCTAGGCCTGTGGAAAATATGGCCCAGACGGCAGAATCCTTTATAAACGCATTCTATGAACACCTTCAGGAATGCATGGATCATGCGATCCCAAATAAAACCAAGACCCAATCCTCCAAAAGCAGACGTCCTGTCTGGTGGACCTCAGCCATAAACAAACTATACAATAGAAGGAGGAAGCTACTAAATGATAGAGCAAAATTCCAAAAAGGGAAGGCATCTCTGATCAGTATTAGCAAAAAACTACGGGCACTCATAAAATCATCTAAGGCCAGCTTCGAGAGAAAAATTGCACAGGACACTAAGGATAATCACAAGGCTTTCTTTAGTTATGTTAGGAACCTGGGTGGTAATTCCCAGATATGCTCAGAATTAGTCCAAAATGAAAAAAAATACACCAAACCCACAGTCATTGCCAACATCCTAGCTGACAGGTTTAGCGCAAACTTCTCCCCCCCCCTCCCCACCAAAAGGGCAAATATCTATCCCAGCAGAGTGCTGCACCCCTGACATCTCAGATGCTCAGGTAAGAGCCGCCCTCTCCAAAGCAAAAAACACAGCATCAATGGGACCAGACGGTGTCCCGGGCTGCGTCCTACATGAACTCCAAGAAGAGCTAAACTCAAACATAAAATGACTGTTCAATCTCAGCCTTACTACAGGATATGTACCCAAAGAGTGGCGTACAGCATCTGTGGTCCCTCTCCACAAAGGTGGTGCCACAACGGATCCTGGAAACTATCGCCCCATAAGCCTGACTAGCTTGATCTGCAAAGCTATGGAAAGGATCATCATGGACCTCATAAATAAAGATATTGGGGACCTACAGACACTGGATCCTACCCAGTTCGGCTTTGCTAAGGGCAGATCCTGCCTCTTAAACCTGGTTGATTTCTTTGAAACAGTCACCAAGGCCATTGACGAGTGGAAGGTGGTCCACACAGCCTACCTGGACCTCACAAAAGCCTTCGATACAATACCCCACCTGGGCATTATAGATAAGCTCACCAGATTAAATATAGACCCCTATGTCACTAGATGGGTTGCAAACTGGCTCAAGGACAGAACCCACATGGTTAGAATTGCTGGAGCCATGTCATACTCCAAACCAGTAACAAGTGGCGTCCCACAAGGCTCAGTCCTGGGACCTCTCTTGTTCAGTATATATTTCTCGGAGGTACAGGCCAACACAGAAAGACTGTGGCTGACCAAGTTCGCAGATGACTGCAAACTGGGCGCCATAATCGACTCTCCAGCCGACACAAGCATCCTCCAAAAGGGCCTCATAGAAACAGACAACTGGTGCCAGAACCATGGCCTCAAGCTAAATGCTAAAAAGTGTATAGTCATCCCCTTTGGCAAAAACAAAGTGCCCACAAATTACCACATAGGTGGTAATCCATTAAGTACAGAAAAAGTAATTAGGGACCAGGGGACCCAAGTTGATAGCAATCTCTCATTTGACAACCACGTGGCCAAAGTGGTTAGAAAAACATTTTATATAGCCCACCTAATCATGAAGGGATTCACATCTAGATCAGGGGAGGTCATCGTGCCTCTTTACTCATCCCTCATCAGGCCCATAATTGAGTACAATGCCACTTTTGGGATGTACCTTACCAGACACCTGCAGCAACTGGAAAGACCCCAAAAGTACCTCACCAAGAGGATCAAAGGGCTCAAACAGATGCCATATGCTGCCCGGTTAAAAAACTCCAGCTCTACTCAGTGGCATACCGCCTGTTCAGAGGCGATCTGTGCCTGACGTATAAAGCCATGTCCAACCCGGAATTAATGGACATGCTGCACCTCAGAAAATCCAAATCCTATCGAGCTACACGCTCGAGAGACTTGAACCTCAGCACTGAAATAAATAGGACATGCTGGAGGGACAGATTCATAACCCAGAGGCTCCCTTCACACTGGAATAAAATCCCAGTCCAGGTTAGGCAGAGTCCCTCATTGACTCTCTTCAAGAGGAATCTTGATAAGTGTATGGGAGATTGTAGGTTTACCCCGGGTATCATTTCTGTGTCACTGTTAGACAGAGGCACAGTATACTAACCTCAAAAAAGGGCATAGCAAAATTAATTTAAAATGGGTGGTGAAAGCCAAACACATTCTGGCTAGGCTTATAAATGCCCTAGGATAGATAGCCTAGTATGAACCTATGAACCTTTGAACCTATATATATATATCTGTCTGTATCTATCTATGTGTATATATACACACACACACACACACACACATATATATATATATATATATATATATATATATATATATATATGTATATATATCTATAGATATATATATATATATATGTGTGTGTGTGTGTGTGTGTGTGTGTGTGTGTGCATGTGTGTTTGTGTATATATATATATATGTATATATATATATATATATATATATATATATATATATACACATACTGTATATAGATAAATAAATATATATATATATATATATATATATATATATATATATATATATAGGTCCACTTTGTAATTTCGAAATGCTGAAATCTGGAATTTCAGTATTCTGAAACCACAAAGCCGAAAACCCAACCACAACTTACAATCTAGAAAACACACAACTGCAAAATTCAAAATCCCGTACTCACGCTACACATACAGTACACACATAAACATACACAAAACTCCCCCCCCACAATCAAACAAACTAATCTAAACTACATATAAGCACCCCCACACCCCCCTACTTATATATTCTAACTCTGAGATTGCACAAACAGTAACACAAACGTAACTCACACACACATCTTACAGTCCCTCAAACACACACATAACAGTCACAACACACACTTACACACACTAAACCTCTAACCAACATACTTACACACACAAACTTACCAAAATAAAACCTACACATCCACTTTCCATTCCACCAGAAGCAGAAATTCAAAATATCCGTGATTCGCTATTTTGAATTTTGCACTTCTGCCAGTTTTGAAAATGTGAGTATTCGGCTTTGTAAGTTCGAATTACTGAAATTTGAGATTTCAGCATTTCGAATTTACAAAGTGGACCCATGTATACATATGTATGTATATATGTATATAGATATGTTTACACACACACACACACACACACACACACACACACACACACACACACACACACACACACACACACACACATATATATATTAGATATATATGGTTTGCCATAAACATTTCAAGCGCACATTGCTTGACACCATAAATGTGAACTCCAGCTTGCAACTGTTGAAAATGCCGAACACCGATGTTCTGAATCACAAAATCACACCCACTTTTTTACCTATGTTAGCACTTGTTTTTAGTTGTAGAGCGGTCCGAAATGTCAAAGTTTGGTGTTTTTGTGACATTTTGCAACATCAGCATTATGGGTTCCACTTAAAAGTGTCGATAATATGCACATTTGTAAATGTGTGCTCGACATTTTGATGGTAAACATATATATATATATATATATATATATATATATATATATATATATATATGCATATACACATTTATTAGAAGTGTAATTTATGTAAAACCTAAAATGATTAGTAAAACAATATTGCTTCTGCAATCCTGGAAACATCTTCATCCATTTTCATAAGATTTCCAGCTCTAGCATTACTCTCACAGTTTTGTTTCCCCTTGATATATTAATTTTCCTCACTTTCTATAATTTTATTAATTACAATAGCACTTTCATTTTCCACTTTACTTTTCCTCATACAGTTAAATGTAACCTATTTAAAATTATTTTCTACAAAAGTGGGTGGATTCACCTCTAACAAAAGACCAGTCATCAATTGAGTACCACAGGGTTCTGTACTGGGCCTCTTATTGTTAAGAATTTATTTATCAGAAGCCCAGGCAAACTTGGATGGCCTGTAGCTGACCATGTTTACTGATGATTGCAAATTGGGAGCATTAATTGAGTCTCCCAATGATGTTACTATACTGCAGACAGGGTTAACACAGACAAATAATTGGTGCCAAAGCCACAGATTAAAGCTAAATGCAAAAAAATGCATTATTATTTCCTTTGGTAAAGCTGACATCCCTGCTAATTACATTATAGACAGCACCTCTCTAAGTGTAGACTCAGTGATACATGATCTGGGTATTTAGTTTGATAGCAGTCTGAACTTTGAACACCATGTATCCACAGTAGTAAGGAAATCCTTCTATATGGTACATCTTATAAGTAAAGACATCACATCTAGATCTAAGGATATTATAATTCCATTATACTTGGCCCTCATCAGACTAATAATTGAGTACAATGTTCCCTTTTGCATGTACCTCACTAGACACTTGCAACAATTGGAGAGACCACAGAGGTTTCTCGCCAAGAAATTACAAGTTACACAAAACAAGTCTTATGTGGAAAGACTGAAAGCCCTGTCACTGTATTCTGTCTCATACAGGTTGCTAAGGGGTGACTTGTGCCTGGCTTACAGGGCAGTCTTTGACCCAGGTCTGATGGAAATGCTATACATTCATAAATCAAACTGCACAAGGGTCACTTGTTCCAGGGATCTTAACCTAGGCTCTGACATGAACATGTCATGCTGGAAAGATATATACATCTCCCAGAGACTTCTTTTTATCTTGAAAAAGCTTCCAATTCACATGAATCAGAGCCCCTCCCTGACCCTCTTCAAATGCTACCTAGATCAATGGCTGGATGACCACAAATTCACTCCTGGGGTGGCCTCATTGTCCTTCCTGGACAGAGGAAGTCACTATTAACTACCATAAACCCTTACCTCTGTGAACTTCACTCACCCAACCACTGACAGTTGGGGCAACTCGGGATAAATATGGCTTGTAAGGGCTCTAGGGCCATTAGCCTAGTAACCTTCTATGAACCTATAATTAAGGACCATATAGAAGGGCAGGTTCAGATAAAATAGCAACAAGAAACAAATAAAACAAGGAAAATAAAATAAAGAATGCAGTAAAATGAGTGCAAAGGCAAACTGACATTCAGAATTCAGTAAACCAAAAGCTGTGACAAAGTGAAGAGCCAAATGCACAAAGAAAACTGGGAGTGTTATCTTAGAGTGTACAAGGAAAGAAATTACTGATAATAAAACCAAGCAGGATAAAAACAGTGAGTAATCTTTGGGATAAAGATAAAGAACCCACAGGGTCAGAGCTGCTGGCGCCATGTCAGACTCAAAGCCTGTCAGTTTGCAGATGACTGCAAACTAAATGCCAAAAATGCATAGTCATAAAAACAAGGTTACCTAGCTACCAAATAGGTGGCAATCCACTGAGCACAGAAGAAGTTATCAGGGACCTGGGGACCCAGGTTGATAGTAGTCTGTCATTCGACACCCATGTAGCTAAAGTAGTTAGGAAGACCTTCTACATTGCCCACCATATCATGAAGGGATTCTCATCTAGATCTCACTCATCAGACCAATGATTGGCAGCAGCTGGAGAGGCCACAAAAGTTCCTCACCAAAAGGATAAAGGGTCTCAAAAATCTGTCTATGCTGCCGACTGAAAGAACTCCAGCTCTCAAACCCAGATTTGATGAATATGCTTCACCTCAAAAATCTAGATCCATCAGAGCCACAAATTCATCACCCAAAGACTAGAAATCTTGACCAATGGATGCAGATAGCCTAGTATGAACCTATGAACCTATGAACCTATAAAGGTGTAAATCAAATGAAAAAAACAGAAGATACCTTGTTGAGATGTCATATGATGACAAGTAAGGCAATACCTTTGCCAAAGACTATAACAGAATAAAAGTTTTCTGGTGGTTTGGCCTATGCCACAGACAAATACAACATGAATAGTTTTGTGGCAAATATAGCCATCTGTCAAAAGTCATTGTGATTGGGGGGCATGTGATTGGGGGGCATGGCCAAGATGAGCACACAGTAGCAGCAGTTTTTATCAGCTCCACTAAGACAACTTCTACTACCTGGAATTTTTGTCTTCATACCTTAAAACTGGAATATTATTTCATCAAACCTGTCTATGATAAGCATCTGCTACAACAATATCTAAAAAAAAATCTGAAGAAGACAGATTTTCCAGTCAAATATTCACTTGGAAATATTTTTCTCATCTGAAAATACCACCATGAGCTTTTCAAAAAGAAGCAGTCAAAATTCTATCCTTAAAAAAGAAATTCAGACCTTATTAACCAACTTACAGGACTTAACTACTAAAATTGACCAAACTGACAGTAAAATTGACAACTTTAACAAAAGAAGTTCCAAACAGATGGATTTACTTCATGAAGACCTCCAACAACAAAAAACCCAGATTACTGGTATAGAGGAAACACTCAATGACGTGGACTGTAGAATAAAAGAAAATGAAAACAATGTAGAATTCCTTCTTAAACAAAATACTCTACTTCAAAACAAGCTAAATGATCTGGAAAATAGATCCCATCGCAGCAGTATAAGAATTTTTGGACTACCTGAAAACATTGAGAGCAACAATATGATAACTTTTTTAACATCTTGGCTATCAAAAACACTTCATCTTCCAGAAGCCCTATAATTTGGCATAGAAAGAGCCAATTGGTCTTTATCTTCATCAAATACAAACAAAAAATCACCAAAATCTATAATAATAAGATTTTTATCTTCATCTGATAAAGAACTGGTTTTAAAAATGGCATGGGCTAAAGCCCCAATAAAAATCAATGAAACAGCAATATGCTTTGATAATGATTATTCTTCTATTTTTATTGCCAAAATGAAGATTTTTTTTTACCTCTAATAAAAGAACTAAAAAAAGTTCAAGTGAAGGCTCACCTTTTGTTCCCAGCAAAACTAAAGATCTTTCTTCCAGAAGGTATCAAGATGTTCAAAGACTTAGACTCTGCCTTAGTTTCTGTTAAAAATCATAAAACCCTGGAAAAAATAAAGGACATAGAATGGGCGACCCCCTCTCTCAAAAGAATGGCATCTAGCACAACCTGGAAAACTTCAGATAAATAAAAAAAACTTAAAAACAAATTATTCTAATCTTTGTCATGTAGTCTTGTTTTTATAGTACCTGAAATTGTAATCCAATAAGGACATTTCTGTTTTAAAGTTACCTCACAAGGTAAGCTTACTTGTTATTACTTAAAAGGGAAAGGGAAAGAAGGATATAGAGAGGGAAGAGGGGAAGGAAGGGGAATGAGAGAGAGAGAGAGAGAGAGAGAGAGGAAGAAAAGGAAAAAAAAGTTAAAAATCTTGGTTGCAATATGTATTAATACATGGGAGGATTGGGTGTGAAGGAAATGTTGATGTAATAAATACTAATATCTCCAGGTTAATATGTTAAACTATTTAGATATGACTAACAACTACTAGAACAATAATTCCTTATCTTTGAAATATAAATGAAACTTTATAAATACTTCTAATATGTTATACTATTCCTAGGTAAATAGCTTATTACTAGGAGCTAATCCATTGTATGTTTAGACAAGTTATGTCCATTTTTCTTTTCTTTTTTCATTTCCCAATCTTCATATGAATTAATGTGTTTAATGGAATGTTGTTATTGAAACTGCTTTTTAAATACTTATTGGTTATCTTTCTCTTGAAGGTAAAAGTGTTATAAAAATAATTAATAGCTTTGTTTGAGGGGGAAGAAAAAGAAAAAGAGGCTTTGGTTTACTTATAACGCTGTTACTCTATACAATGAATTATCTATGTGTTCTTGAAAACTTACTTGAGAGCTCAGTAGCTTAGCTCACACTTTACATCCCATCAAGAAATTCAAACAGATCCATTTTAAATAAAAAAATACTTTTTTTTTTGCCGTTTTCCCACTGGAATCCTTCATAGAGATAATTTTAGTCCTAATTGTCTCGCGCTGAAGAGCTGCGAGCAGCATACACCTTCATAACTCCTTGTACAAGCGTAGGAACCAGAACAACAAACTCAATGACCTTTGAACCCTTAAGTCGCATCTGTGTGATGTGAAAACAGAAAGACCAACAAGCCAGAAATCTTATAATACATTATAAGAAGACATGGAATTGGATTTATTAATAAACATTACGAGAAGGAAGGAAGGAAAAGTGAGTTTGACTCTACTTAAATTAAATATTTGCATTCCCAGAAAACTCCAATAGACAATATATAACAAATCTGTTTCTCAATTATTTAAATATCATTATGAACTGCTTAATTATATAAATGTATGCTGTTACATTTGTAAGCTTTAATGTAAAGACTGATCTGCTATGTGTATACTCAGAGCCTTTATTATCTTTAGAAAATGATGGAAGAGAAGTGAAAAATGATAAAGTTTTCTTTAAACTTCCTTACACCCAAATGTCTTTCACACTATACATAGAGATACATACTGTGTCTTAAAGGGGGAATGGAAAAGAAAAGAAATTGCTATATATTTTGGGCTCTGCTGACAAATTGCTGACTCAAATAATACTACCTTTTTATTACAGGTAACAAATAATTCAAGAATATGAAACTAACTTAACCATTATGTATAACTGCATTATATAAACAAGTATAATTTTTTTCTCTCTCTATTCCCATATTTCAATCAATATTTTGATAAAGTACAATAACTGAGAGCCAATGTAGCATAAATGTATATATCTTCATAAAAACATACTATTTATAATGTTTTATTGATGTTAATCAACATGGTTTAAGAGTTTGCTTTATTCAATTCAGTAAGCATGAAGTAACTAAGACATAATTTCATTTTGTTTAAAGTTTGTACACATATTGTTATATGTTCCTCTCTAGTTAATTTAAATGGAAATGGTTGTAGACAAAAATTATTTTAATAAAATATAACTATATGTATCTACTTTAAGGCCGGTAAAAGAGAGAGAAAGGATTTGAGAGGAGGAAGGAGTAGTGAGGGAAGGAAGAGGAGCAGGGGAAGGAAAGGGAGGAAGAGAGAGGGGGGAAAAATGAGAAAAGGAAGAAAAATCCTTCTCATACACTTAGATGTTAAATGTATGTCCTTTTCTCTGTTATATGACCAGGCGTAGCCCTAGGTCAACTGGTGCCCTAGGCAAAAGGGCTCTATGGTGCCCACCACCACACTACCTGATGCCCCCATCCTGGTCTACCTACATCAGATAAATACTGGAAAAGTGCCCCTGCTAGACCGGCGCCCTCGGCGGCTGCCTAGTTGGCCTATGCCTAAGGCTGGCTAAGTATATGACGTTTTAATATCTTGACTATCTGAAGAAATATATTATACTGATTTAAAGAATTTCAATAGATGAGATTTATAATTATACAGTTAAATTACTCAAAGAAGTCACACTCAAAGTTAACTACTTTAAATTTAAGTACTTTTTATAATCACAAGTGGTTGCTGATTTTCTGCTGTTACAGCTAGGGGGGTAATCTAAGTGGCAAATGCTACTTGGATTGGATGTTTATAACTTCAGGCTGGATATAGCATTACACTTTAAAAATTAGCACTGTATTCTTAATTCTATTGAACATTCACAGCTGGACATACACTATTTTTAATACCTACAAGTTTACCATTCCAAAAAATTTTCAAAACTCACCACACCCACAATAAACCATTAATTAAGAATTATAGACCTAACATGTTACATATTGGAGGGGAAAATACAGGAAATGCTTTTGTTTTTGATATGACATATATTTATCTAATTACCTTTTACATATAATATGGTTTAACTGAAAGGTATATCTATTAATATTAATGGCTTAAATAACCCCCAAAAAGAGGGAGTTTATGCAGATATCTAGCTTTACATAAGTCTAACCTGATTTTCTTACAAGAAACACACCTATTGAAGGAAAACATTAACACATTAAACACCAATAAATATATAGTCCTAGTAAGTTCAGAGCATACAGAAGAAAAGGGGAGTAGCAATCCTTTGGAATAAAACTATACCACCACCTAGAATTATCAGGATCTATCAAGATGATAAAGGGATGTTTTGTCTGGTTATAGTAGAAATAGATAAAAATGTTTTCACATTGATCAACATATTGGATGCTGGGCATATGTATTATTACAATTAAGCAACATCTAAATCAGGCAGTACTCTAGTCAAAGGGAAATATCATTATTACAGGAGATTTTCATTGTATTTTTAAAAAAATGAATCTTGTACATTAGGGAAAAGGAAGATAACCTCTCAGGCTAAACAATTAATACATTTTATTGGCTCATATCATTTAAAAGACATATATGATTTTGCTGACCACAGATCACTACCATATACATTTTTTCTAATAGGCATAACTACTATTCCAGGACAGACAGAATTTTATTCTCCTGTCAAATAATTAATGACTTAACCAAATCTAAGATCATATCATGCCCATTATCTGACCATAACACAATAGTTTTTGATCTGTATATTAATGGAACATTTAATGTACAAATCAGAAAAATTCCTGCCTATCTAACACAACTAAAAGAGTTCAAGGAATTCTTAAATAAAGAAATTCAAAACTTTTATAACTACAAAAACTTCACCTAACATCTTAGACATATATACATGGGATGCTTTAAAAGCATATTTATATGGGAAAATTAATAGATGGTACTCCAATAAAAGTAAAATTTGGGATAAAAACTTAAAAGAAATACAAGATAAGTTAGATCAGTTGCAACTTAATAATAATGACGTACTCATCAAAAAGAACGTTAGGGATGAAATAAATGGATTGAACAGTGAATATAGACAAAAATTACATCATAAGATGATGATTTGCTTAGAAAAATATACATTTCTTGCTTTCTCATTGAACCCCAAACATCTAAGTAATCTTAAAAGCAAGACAAAATGATTGAATAAACATAATCATATCAAAGAGATATACTCAGTTTTAAAAAAATGAATGTTTACAATTTACACAACATAATAGATGAATTCAGAGACCACTTTCTAAAAATTAATCAAAATACTGTTAAAATTGAATCTAAAGAAAAAATAAAAGAATATATTAATAAAAACATCAATAGTAAACTTAACAAGCAACAAGTGAAATTATAGATAAACAAATAACATATTCAGAAATCCAAACTCAAATTAGTAAACTTACACAAATAAAGCACCAGGTAACAATGGTATCATACCAGAATTATATAAAATAATACCTAAAAGTGCTATTATCCTTATTCATAATGTATTCTCTAAAGCCCAGAATGAATCTATAATACCCCCATCCTGGGAATATACATTTATATCACCTATCTTGAAATCCAATAAAGATCCAATGTATTGCTCTTCCTATAGGCCTATCTCATTATTGAATGTTGATTATAAGATGTTCATGAACATTTATACTGATAGATTGAGAAAATTCCTACCACAATTAATAGTAGATGATCAAAGTGGCTTTATAGTTAACATAACTACATTCGACAATATTAAAAGGACATTAGCATTAATTAATTATTCTCAAAGAAAGAAAAAATATCTGATTTTAATAAGCCTGGACATAAATTATGCATTCAGTTCAGTAAATTGGGATTACCCGTTTATACTTCTTGAATGTATTATCTTCTCGAAAAATGTTATGGAGTTATTAAAACAATTATATAAGGAGGATTTAGCATGCATTAAAATGGGTACTTCTATATCATCTAATATTCCTATAATAAAGGAACCAAGCAAGGTTGCCCGCTTTCTCCTTTACTATTTACCCTGATAATGGAACCATGGGCTAATGAAATTAGGAAAAATAAAAATATAGAAGGATTGGAAAGCCTCATACTGAACTCTATTGCATATATAACTTGCAGCATGTTTAATGTATGTTTCCATAGTATTGTATAATTTTGTATTCCTGCATTGTGTGACATTTTTAACTTGTTTTAGTAGATTGTAGTGGAGCTTTTCTCCCCGAGCCTCCACTGAAAATGGACATGTATCCAGTTGGACTAGCCCGGTTAACAAATGTAAAATAAATAAATAAATAAATAAATTAACACAGAAGCATACTCCAAAATTCAGCTTTTTGCTGATGATGTACTTATCACTTCAAATGGGAATGACTCCTCTCTATCATCATTATTTGATTCCATAGAATGTTTTCAAAGTGCTTCAGGTCTATCTTTCAGTGAGGACAAAAAAACCCCAACTACTTAAACAAAAATAAAATAATGGGTATTTATAACAAATATAAACCCAACACTGAACAAATTACATACCTAGGAGTCATACTAGCCAAAGACTCTAAGACCATACTAAACTGCAATAAATGTTTTGAAAACATACAAGCACTCATAATGAGATGGAATACCGTTTTTTTATAACAGATGAAAGACTAACCATAATTAAAATGATTATTTTCTCAAGATTCTCTATATTATCCAATCTATTTTATTGCTACCCACTAAAACACTAACCAAAAAATTAAACACAGTGTTGTTAAAATTCTTCTGCACCCCTAAAAAACCAAGAACCATCTTTGAATATCATTTAAACAGTTGGAACAAGGGAGGAATAGCTTTCCCAGACCGAAATTTATATTAAATTTCGTCAATAATCAAAACTCTATCTCAATTAATAGACACATCTTACTCAGCCAAATGGAAAAATTACTAGGAAACAATAAGGGCAGAATTAATTATGAAACCACAATCATACAAAATGTGTTTTATAAATAATCCTATGTTATGGACTTTAAAAGATTACTTCACCACCCATGCTACATCAAAACATTCAACAAACTATATTACTAATATCTTAGGAATTTTTAGAAACTTTATATATAATCACCCATTTACAAATAATGGATTTTTTGATATTCCCTATAGCCTTTACTCAAAAAATCTTGTTATCATCTGATCCAAATAAAAACTCAACATACAAGCAAAAGGAATTAAAAGTTTGGTGTCAGATGATTTTAGACAAAAAAAGTAATACAAGAATTTGATCTGGACAAAACCCTATGGCTGGATATACAAACATTTAGACAGTTTCTAATAAATAAACTTGATTTGATATCTCCTGCAACCAGACAGGATTCTCCTATGTTGATAGACAACTTGGAATTAATCTTACAACACAAATCCTCTTATACAGGCGTACTATCTTATATATACAGAATTATTAGTAAAGAAGTATACAGTTGCCCAGAAAATTTACTACTACTATTATACAATTAATAATGCATCTCCCAAGAAGCAAGATGAAATAATCATTTTAGAATCAGTGGGTAAAACAACTACTTCTTTTAAATGGAAACTATATACCTGGAGGTTTTTGTATAGATCATTCCATATATCACTTTTCTGAATAAAATCAATAAAAAATAACATATATATAATAAATCTAAGTCTGGGGCAAATATAGAATGGGTACATATGTTCTATGACTGTTATGAATTGAAAGATTACTGGGGAAAAGTCAATAATTTATTGAAAGCTTTATTTACAGATAATTTTATTTTAAATAGATCTATGGCTCTTTTCAACAGTCCCATGCCTAGTTATGTTAAAAAAATAAAATTTCCCTTAATCTAGTCAATACTTGCTGTGGCCAGAAAGATCATTACACGAAACTGGATCTCAGATTCCCCTCCAACTTTTACAGAATTCAAGAATGGTATAACTGACTTATGTCACTTAGAGATTTTGGCCATAAAATTATGAACACCTAGGAAAACACATAAGTATTATATGTGGGTAAACTTACAAAATTTGTTAAAAAAAGATTAAATCACACCATGAATTGTTATAATCATCCATATTAATGAAAGTTTGTATGTGGATGTTATATGTTCTGAATAGATTTCTTGTTAAATTTACTGAGGTTGTTTAATTCTATCTAAAATCAATAAAATTGTTTAAAAAAAAGATCATTGTGGTCAAAGATAAACTGCAATGTAGGACATTTTTAACATTTCAGAATTCAGAAAGTGACAAAATGGCGTAGGCAGCATTGAATGGATTTTGCTAGACAGAAGCAGATCCATGTAAGAAGACTTTGGAAGAAGGTGACTTGACCGTTTGCAGATTATGCTGCCAAATAGGTTAACCAATCATGCGGGGAGTTGAAATGCTATTAGCGGTGTAGTTCATACCTCCTGGTCTATGCTGTGGAATAATTATACCATATAGTAGGATAAGAAATCCTGGTATTCAATTAAACTGGTTTATATATGGAGCCAGAATGAGTTGGAAGAGCTTTCATCTAAGGAGATGGTCTTTAGGCAGAGCTGAAATAATCACAATATGAATATTTGCCCTTTGAAAAGAGAAGGGAAATTAGAATACAGCTGTTTGCCTCTTATTGTAGAGGGATTACTGATGTATAGAGGTACAGCTATGGCAGTTGCCTTTTCCCCCATTTATGGTGACCTCTACATAGGATATGTTGAATTTACGATAATTTATGATTCCAGCACTCATCCATATTTACATAAGGTGAGTATGTAGTGTCACCTTTTAGATGACTGCTGGCTGCTAGAGGATGGTGGTACTTTGCAGGTAAAGTGTTTCACAAGCCATCTTAACAACAACCCTTATGGTATGACATTTATCATCAAGAAAGATATTACATCTATGGATTTTTTTGGATGTATTGTGTTCTAAACAGGGGTATAGTAAATTGAAAACTATATTGTACCAAAAACTTCAGACCAGAAACACTTTTCTTAAACCAGACAGTTACCATCACAGATTCATTACCTTTAATATTCCTTACTCACAATTCTTATGGGTAAGAAGGGTCTGCAGTGATGAAACTGATTTAAAAAATTGTGTCCAATGTATGGAAACATATTTTTACTTACGTGATATAACAAACACCAAGTCAATGTGGATAAAGAAAGGGGCAGCAATAGGGAGCATTCACATTTGCTATTGGAACTCTCTAGCCACTCAAGCTCATACTCTTTGGGAGAAGTTCAGTTTGGAAATACTTATGGAACTTGTCTTCATCATCATTGATACTATTAACAAGTTTTTGCTGATCATTAAAGCTGACAATATTCTAGGCTTTTTAGTTCATTTAGTTATTGTACCAACAGCACATTAGCAGAACATTTTTCAAACTTTGAGAAATGCACTAACAGAATTAACAGATTGTCTTTTTCAGGAAAAGGGAGAATCATGGTCTGTTTCCCTTATGGCAACTGTTCCATCTGCCCACATTCGCAGAAATAAGTTCTATAATTCAGTTAACATAAGCAGAAGATATTATGTTAAATGGTTTAGTACCTGCAAAGCTGGATATGTGATTTATCTTGTTAAGTGTGCATGCAGTTCTTTCTGTGTTACCCAAACCATTTGTATGTTTCGGCAAGGAATTTCTTTGCAAATCAGTTATATTACTTGTAAGACATCAAATAGCCCTCTCTATAAACATATGCTGCAATATGCAAAAGCAATTTTTACTTTCAATACTATTGATATATTTCCTACCCATATACAAAGCATGTATATTAATTCATTTTGGACAAGAAAGAAAGGATGAAGGTGCTTTACATGGGAGATTTGCATAAACCCGGACTCAATGAACCTTACTAGCTTTCTATTTTCCAGGCATTTTAGTGCATTTAATTTGATGATGGTTGTGTTTATTCACTATTCTGACATCCTTTATTTGTATTTTTAAATTGCCATATGACTTGGTCACATGTTTCACTTTGTATGAAAATTATATGGTTCTACAGGATACAGTCTATTTCAAAGGATCAAACAGACAAATTGTCAAAAACAATATGGTCAAGACCATATGGTTGACAATTCAGTCCATCAACAATAAATAAATAAATAAATAAATAAATAAAGTAAATCAATGCCCACAAACAGAAATAATGCCTTTGCAGGGGGACAATCCCCCTGCATCCCCCACAGCCCTTGCTAATTGTATATACCAACTCCAAGTTCGCACTACAGTGGGGAAAATGGCAAATTCCCTGGTCCCCACTATACCACAATCTCAGTCAGAATAATTTCATGGACTGAATTGTCAGCCATATGCTCTGACCATATAGGTTTCGATAATTTGTCTGCTCGATCCTTTGGAGTAGACCTCAACAGGATCAGTTATCATTGAAAAAGCTCCTTATGAGTGAAACCTGGTCTGCAGTTTATCTTATGGGTGATTTTCTCCTATTCAGCTTGTTTTGATGTGATTTATTTTTTCAGAGTGTTTTATGTAAACTAGTACCTTTATGTGCTTTCGCTCCATACAACAACTTTGGACTTTAAACGTGTGTGTGTGTGTGTGTGTGTGTGTGTGTGTGTGTGTGTGTGTGTGTGTGTGTATGTGGTATGTATGTTTGTGTTTTGTAACAGCATAATAATTACCACCTAAATAAAGTAATTTTTTGTAACACAAATACCATTTTTGTGCAGGACAGACAGAAAACTGCTTAACATTGGAAATGATACTTAACGTTCTGTGTATTTGTGAACATTGGAGAATAAGAATGTGCCAATTGTTTTATTAGTGTTATTATCCAGAGAAAGGCTATGAGTAGGTCTTCATCAGAACTTGTACGGAGGCTAAAAAGGTTATGTTTGAGAGAAGTAGTAGTGAAAGAAGTCCAAAGAAATCTGAAGTTGGTTGTAAGAAGGAAGAGTGTTATGGGTCTAGAGCACCTGTTTTCTGTGAGGGAACACTTTTGAGAGGTTGAATTACTAGTGTAAGTCCTAACAATAAAGATTAGGTTTTACCTGAAGTAGGGAATTTACCTTAGGACAGTTCCAGACATTATTTGTTGTAAATACTTTAAATAGTCAGCACCTAAATGACTGTTATTTTGCTAAGGATCACAATGCTATTTTTGTTTCCTAGCCATGTTTTTTTTTTAATTAAATGCTTGTTTTACAAAAAGTTGCAAGTGTCAGGTGCTTAACTACCACAATTTATGCATGTTGTATGTGTGTGTGTGTCTCTCTCTCTTTTGCACACGCGTGCACACACACACACACACACACACACACACACACACACACACACACACACACACACACACACACACACACACGGGTCCATGTCAATTTACTGAATACACTATACTGCAAGTCATAATGCTGGGGATTCCTGTAGATAGTAAACTGGATTTTGGCAAACAGTTGTCTAAGGTTGTACTAAAATCATTCTATGTCATTCAACTTTTGAGTAAGGGCATGGCATCTAGATCCAAATATGTCACTGTGCCATTGTACTCAGCCATCAGACCCATCACTGAGTATAACGTATGTACCTAATCAGGGGCATGCAACAACTGGAACATCAACAGAGGTTTCTTACAAAACGAATACAAGGTGTAAAGACAATATCCGATGCAGGTTGCCACAAAGCATTATCTCCATACTCTGCTTCCTACAGACTTCTGAGAAGTTATTTATGTCTGGCATACAAGGCATCCTTGGATCCCACTCTGATGGACCTTTTGCATATCTGGAAA